>NC_056735.1:166383652-166455455 GCF_019279795.1 Protopterus annectens
CAAAGAAGTGTTCTCTCTCCATTCTGCTGTGCAGCTGTTTTTGTTATTCAGAGACTGGATTTAGGAAGCATTTCACTATTTTGCTGGTCCTTTCTATGCATCAGGAATTGTTACTTTTCAGATTTCCTCTATTTCTTTAAAGGCACCTATCTCTCTATCATCTTTTTGCTTCATGCAGTCCCCCTTGTGCAAGAGCAGATTATCATAAACTCTTCCTCTGAGTACCCGTATATGGTGGGGTCTGTAAGTAACTGATGTAATGGATACCTATGAAGAATAATGAGCGAACAAATATCACAAGAGGGAGATTTTAAACTCATTTTTGTAGTGGGTCTGTCCCCATATCTCCCCTTTGTGGCTTTGTAATTACACACCATTTTTCTTTTTACACCATTTATAATGTCTCTACATCCTGGGAAATGAGTGAAGTATAGGCTGCAATTTTTCAGTTTTCGTCTATTGAAATTCCATTCTCAGTAATTTTAAATTTACAGTTGATAACTGCACTAATACAGTTCACCTGAAAGATGTAAGTGGTTCTACAGTGTTGTTTTTAAATGCATACCCCTCATTGTCATGGTGTTTCAGGATGTCCTTTGTGATGGCATGAATGACAATGACATGGCTGATACATCTGTTTACTCACATTCCTCAACACCTCAGTCTCTTAGAAGGATGGAAAAGTACTAACAAACTCAATTGTGTATGATGCCTGCTGAGCTGTGCCAGAATGGATTGTGATACTGAATGTTGAGAATTTACTGTCCCTCTAATAAACAGGTGGCATTGCTAAGTTAATGTTCATGTATCCTTACATAGTTTAAACTTGTGTAGCAGTTGTTCAAGCCTGCATACGGTGCAGAAGTGAAGTAAATCATTAATAGCACAGAAAATAAAATTTATTACAAATTCAAGAGAAGGAGGTGAATACATTCTGATATATTGTGACAAGAGCAAACTAAGCATGATGGGAAAGACAGAGGACAATCTGATGGACTACACTTCCCTCTGTAGGGGGCAAGCTATTAAATGCTGGCCTTCAGGGAAGCACAGTATGGAAAAGAGTTGCAATCTTCATCATCATCATCATCATCATCTCTCTTTACCTCATTTTCTACAACTGGTTGGGATGTCACATCAACTGTCACCTCTCTTTCAATTCACTGCCATTCTCATACCTTCCTCGATGGTCATACCTACCTGTCACAGGCCTTCTCTGATGCAGTCTCTCCAAGTCTTTACTGGATGCCTTGTTTCCTCATTCCTTCTTTCTGTCTGTCCCAAGTCTTTTCACCACACTGTTTTTCCATTTTCCTGCATGTGTCCAAACCATTATAATCTACTCTCTCTTTCACCTTCTCTGTGATTGGAGCTACTTGAGCTTCTGCTTTGATGTCCTTATTTCTTCATCTGTCCAACAGTGTGCATCCTACCACCCATCTCAGGCGGTTCCACTCCATTATCTCTAGCTTATTCAACTGCTCTGCCTTCACTGCCCAGGTTTCTGTGATATACAGTAATACTGGTTGCACCAGTGTTTTGTACATCTCACTTTTCAGCACCTTTGGCATTCTTCTGTCATACACTCCCCTGATGGTCTGTGCCACTTGGCCATAGTCTATCTGAATTTAGCTTTAACTTCCTCATTCAGACTTTCCCTCTCCTGAACCACCCCTTCCAGATACTTGAAGCTGTTGACATCTTCCAATATTTTCACTTCTGTCTCAATTATCAGCCAATTTTGAAGTCCTCCTTTTGCTGCCATTTCACCTGTCTTATCTGCACTCAATTTCACCCTGTGTGCCCTCCATTTTGCATTCCATTCTCCTACCATTTGCTGAAGTTCTTGTTGTAATGTCGCATTGTCTGCATACAACAACTTTATTGAGCTGTCTCCTCCAACCTGTTTGCTAATGTAGTCCATCACCAGTGTGGGCAGATGTGGGCTCAGAGCTGAACCCTAATGTACACTGAGAACCCCTCAGTGAATCTGAACTCTGTTCATACTTCTATCATTGGTCCTTGTACATAGGCTCATAGGTCATAGGTAAGACCTAGGCTGTATGCCCTTGTGGGTCATTTTAAGCCTAGCTAATTTATCTTTTTGTGCTTGAATTAACCTATCCTATTTGATTAGAGACTGGCGTTATCCATTCCATGATCAATAATTAATTACAGATTACTCCTAATAAGAACAACTGGGATTATACTATAGATAATTTGAGGGGATCCATGCATGGGATAAAGCATTTAGGGGCTGCCTTTGCCCATTAGTAGTATAGAGGGCAGTCCTTCCCATCCATAGCTCCAAGTTGAGCTTGAATAGGGACAGGGCTGAACTTTGTTTTATATGGATAGGGAGTCTGTTCCAGAACAGTGGTATCCCCTATGAGATAAACCTGTCTCTCCAAATCATTCTGTTGATGTTACAGAAGAGGTTTAGATTCTAGACCAAGTATTTCTGGTGTTATTTGACTTGCTGATGAGAAGTAAATATGTCTGTATTGGGTCAGAGAGTGCCCTGTATGCTAGATACAGGTCACCTGTTAGAAGTCTGTAGAATACTGAGTGACAGGGCTTTGAGTCAGTCCATGTAGGGCATATTGTTTAGACCTTATATCCTTTTAGTAAAGGTATTGTGGGTATTCGATTTGTTACATATGTCTGGACAGATGCATACCTAAGGGGGCATTATACTCAATAACTGGCCTAATGTGGGCTGAGTAAAAGGGGGCAATGACATTTCTAGATCTAGACACAATCCCTTTGTTTATAAGCTGTGTAATATAGAATGACTTTCTTACAACAATGGACAGATGTTAGTCAAAAGTTAGGTCACTCTCCACATATTTCCCAAATCCTGAACAAATTAGTCAACTCTTAGGGGCAGATTGTTAATGTGGTAGTTCCCTGGGATAGATGACTTCCCAAAGGATACAATAATGCATTTTTTTGGTATTTAGTTTCAGTCCATGATTTTGGCACCAGTTATTTATTTGGGACAAACCTTCCTGAATGATGGCTAAGCCATTTGGGGATTCAGTGACTGCTCCTAGCTTGCAGTCCTCTGTAAACGTAGTCAACCAGAGCCCTTTGGTATTGGCTTTTACTTTAGAAACTAGATAACAAGCAGGAGGGGTCTTAACACAGACCTCCGGGGAACTCCACTGGTGACTAGTCTCTTTGTGGAGGTAACTTCAACCATTTTGATTTCCTGCATCATATATGTGAGCCAGTTGGCAATCCACTGGGGGGCATAAGGGTTTATTCTCAGTTTATTTAGCTTTCTACTAAGCCTAAATGGGGAATTGTATCAAAAACTTAGACCTGGTTGAACTATGCGGTTGTGTACCATTTTGCCTTCATCCATTGCCTTGGTGACATTTTTAAAAAAAAATGTTCACCAGGTTGAATAAGCATCACCTGTCCTTGAAAAATCTAAACTGAGGTGGGTCAAGTGTTTGCAGTTTCCCTATGTCCTGATTGATTAGTTTCATGAGATAGCCTGCACTAATTCTACCAATGTCCCTGGGATTTAGAGCCATCACAAGAGTGCCCAAATAGGCTTTCTTGGGATCCTGTCATATGCTTTCTCCCAATTCAGGAATGCCCAGTTAAACCCTTTCCTCATCTCTAACTTCTTCTCGTCTATGTCTTTTACTGCAAACATGTAGTTGGTTGTGTTGCATCCTGATCAGAATCAAAATTGCTCATCTCCCATCTTGCTTTCTACAACTCTGCATGTTTATTTATTAATCACCCTCTCCAGAACTTTCATGAGGTGTGGCTGGACATTGATACTTCTATATTGCCTGCAGTTTTTAGTGGTCCTTTGGTCTTACACGTGGCACTAGAATGCTTGCTCTCCAGTCATCTATGGTACGTCTTTCTCTGCACACTGCTATGATTACCCTCTGGAACAATTTCTCCTCTGACTCACCCAACATCTTGATCATATCTGTCATGACCTCATCTGAGCCTGCTGCTTTCCCTCACTTCATTTCCTTAGTGCTGTTCTTACTTCTTCTAGGGTGGACCCCTCTTCTTCCCTTCTCTTCCCTTCCCTTCCTTTCCCTTCTCTTCTCTTCTCTTCTCCTCTCTTCTCTTCCCTTCCCTTCCCTTCCCTTCCCTTCTCTTCCCTTCCCTTTCCTTTCCTTCCCTTCTCTTCTCTTCTCTTCTCTTCTCTTCTCTTCCCTTCCCTTCTCTTCTCTTCTCTTCTCTTCCCTTCCTTCCCTTCCTTCCCTTCTCTTCTCTTCTCCTCTCCTCTCTTCTTCTCTCCTCTCTCTCTCCTCTCTTCTCTTCTCTCTCTTCTCCTCTCCTCTCCTCTCCTCTCCTCTCTCCTCTCTCCTCTCTTCTCTTCTCCTCCTCTCCTCTCCTCTCCTCTCTCCTCTCCTCTCTCTCCTCTCTTCTCTTCTCCTCTCCTCTCCTCTCTCTCCTCTCCTCTCCTCTCTCCTCTCCTTCTCTTCCTCTCTTCTCTTCCTCTCTTCTCTTCTCTTCTCTTCTCTTCTCTTCTCCTCTCTCTCTTCTCTTCTCTCTCTTCTCTTCTCTTCTCTTCTCTTCTCTCTTCTTCTCTTCTCGTCTCTTCTCTTCTCTTCTCTTCTCCTCTCGTCTCTTCTCTTCTCTTCTCTTCTCCTATCTTCTCTTCTCTTCTCTTCTCTTCTCCTCTCTTCCTCTCTCTTCTCTCCTCTCCTCTCATCTCTCCTCTCCTCTCCTCTCATCTCTCTTCTCTCCTCTCTTCTCCTTTCCTCTCTCTTCTCTTCTCTTCTCTTCTCTTCTCTTCTCCTCTCCTCTCTTCTCTTCTCCTCTCATCTTGTCTCTTCTCTTCTCCTCTCATCTCTTCTCTTCTCTTCTCTTCTATTCTCCTCTCTTCTCTTCTCTTCTCTCCTCTCCTCTCTTCTCTTCTCTTCTCCTCTCCTCCTCTCCTCTCTTCTCCCTCTCTTCTCTTCTCTTCTCCTCTCCTCTCCTCCTCTCCTCTCCTCTCCTCTCCTCTCTTCTCTTCTCTTCTCTTCTCCTCTCCTCTCCTCTCCTCTCTTCTCTTCTCTTCCCTTCCCTTCCCTTCCTCTCTCTCTTCTCTTCTCTTCTCTTCTCTTCTCTTCTCTTCTCCTCTCCTCTCCTCTCTTCTCCTCTCGTCTCTTCTCTTCTCTTCTCTTCTCCTCTCCTCTCCTCTCTTCTCTTCACTTCTCTTCTCCTCTCTTCTCTTCTTTTCTCTTCCCTCCTCCTCTCCTCTCTTCTCCTCTCCTCTCCTCTCCTCTCCTCTCCTCTCCTCTCCTCTCCTCTCTCTCCTCTCTTCTCTTCTCTTCTCTT
The DNA here is from genome assembly GCF_019279795.1 of Protopterus annectens. Taxonomy (NCBI): domain Eukaryota; kingdom Metazoa; phylum Chordata; order Ceratodontiformes; family Protopteridae; genus Protopterus; species Protopterus annectens. The sequence continues at coordinate 166,388,957 of NC_056735.1, forward strand.
CTCTCTCTCTCTCTCCTCTCTCTCCTCTCCTCTCCTCTTCTCTTCTCTTCTCTTCTCTCTCCTCTCTCTCTTCTCTTCTCTTCTCTTCTCTTCTCTTCTCTTCTCTTCTCTTCTCCTCTCCTCTTCTTCTCTTCTCCTCTTCTCTTCTCTTCTCTTCTCTTCTCCTCTCCTCTCTTCTCTTCTCTTCTCCTCTCCTCTCCTCTCCTCTCCTCTCTTCTCTTCTCTTCTCTTCTCTTCTCTTCTCTTCTCTTCTCCTCTCGTCTCTTCTCTTCTCTTCTCTTCTCTTCTCTTCTCTTCTCCTCTCCTCTCCTCTCCTGTGGACAGGTGAGCAGGTTGGTGCTGGAATCCCTTATGAATGGTGTCTGAAGATTATCTTCTTTATCTTTCTGTCTTTCCCTTGCAACCTGACAGAGTTTCATTGCGCCATCTGCTGAGTCATTTTGCAGAAGTTGGTAGAGGGCCTCTGATGCCTTGTTCTTTGCTATTGAAGCACTCTCTTATCCTCTTTTTTAACTAACCAGTATTACTTCTTAGCCTGCTCTATCTTTTCTATCTCCCATTTTTTGACACTACTTCTTTGTTTTGATAACTTCCTAGACTTCTGCATTCCACCACCATCAGCTTTCCTTATGGAACTTATTTTCCATACCTGGCTCAGCCACATATTTGTTCTGCAATCCTCACAGATACTGTTTTGAGATGCTACCACTCTTCTGCAGCACTAGCTATTTCCTCTTCTTCCTGAGATGCTAGATTCCTATGTATTTCCTTGAACTGTTGTACTTTCTCTCCAGTCAACTTCCAGGTCCTCAGCCTTGTCTCTGTTGATCTTATAGCCTTCTTTGACCACTGTTTGCAGCTGATTGTGGCAACCAATGGTTTATGCTGTGGACCAACTGTTTCACTGGACATGACTTTACAATCACTGATTCTACCCCAATGCCCTTTCCTTACTAGGAGGAAGTCTACCTGATTTGCACGCTGGCCACTCTTGTATGTGATCTTGTGACTGTATCTCTTGTTGAACCATGTGTTGGACACTGTCAAGCCATTTGCCAGATGGATGCCTAGAATGATTTCTCCTTCTTAACTCCTGTTACCCAATCATGTGGACACAAACAGTCCTCATATTCTATTCTGTAAGTCTGCCCATATAAATATATATATATATATATATATATATATATATATATATATATATATATATATATATATATATATATATATATATATATTCTGGTCCACCATTATCATGTTGACCTGCTTTATCTAGAAGTTCCTGCAACTGCTGGTGGAATGCAGTATTTTCCTTGCTATCCCTACCCTGTTGTGTGGCATAGCTAGATCCAACACAAGGTGACCTAGGCAGATGCCTAGGGCCAAATGCTGGCTGTATACCCCACCCTGGCTTTAAAAAAAATAAATAAAAATAACTCCCTCCTAGCTGAATTCTCAGACCCAGAAAGCATCAGTTTTAGCACTTAAAAAAACACTCTCTCCTTGCAAACTAACACCAGCATTAATTCTCAGACCCAGAAAGCATCAGTTTTAGCACTTAAAAAACACTCTCTCCTTGTATACCAACACCAGCATTAGCTCTTAAAACAAAAACCCTCCAACTTTGTAAATCAACGTCTGTATTAGTACTTAAAAAAAACAAACAAAAAAAAAAAAACACTCCAGATTGCAAACCTCAGCATTAACACTGACAAAAATCTCAGTTTTAGCTAAAGATTGTGCCTAGAAACCATAGCTTCAGAAAATATTAGCCAAGAGGCCACAGAGACCTCAGCATTTACAGGATATCAGCACACATATGCCATGTGGGAAATTTGAGTTTCCTGAATTTGCAGAGCAGATTTGCAGATATAGGACAGCCAAAGAAGCTCCAGAGACCTCAACACATGCCACACAAAAGATTTTGCAGGTACAGGACATCAGCACAATCAGAAGAGTTGCGTGTTTTCCTGAAGCAGTGCACTCATGGTTGTTCTTCTTCCTGAAGCAGTGTATGTATAGGACATCAAAGATTTCCAGCTACATGTGAGCCAAAGGAAACCCCACTGAAGCAGTGCATGTAAGAGACATCTGAGATTTATTTTTCCTGAAGGTAGTGAGCAGCACTGATTGTGCAAGATATATACTGAACTCTGTGTGTGCGTGCGTGTGTGCGTGTGTGTGTGTGTGTGTGTGTGTGTGTGTGTGTATGTGTGTGTGTGTGTGTGTGTGTGTGTGACAATTCCCCGTGTTAGGAACACAGTCTGACAAAGTGAATTTGCTCAGGGTCAAACCTTGAATCTTAGCTGTTTGGAGATTAGAGCCTTAATCCCCCACATCAACGCCAGGCCTCTTTCTTTCTTTCTTTCTTTAATAGCGGAGGATGGCAGTCTCTGAATGCCAGATATAGAGTTTTATAATTTTGCAGTTCATAATCAGTGTCAATGGTACAACAGGTAACACATTTGATTTTGGTGTAAAAGGCTGTGGGTTCTATTCTTACACCAACTAAATCAGTTATTGTCATTGCAGTGGAACACAGGTGTTGTGTCCTTCAGAACAGACATTAAACTGAGGTCCCATCTGCTTGAGTTGGTGGTAGCTCAGGTCATAGCTGTCAACCAATTAGGAAACAATTACGGACACATTTAAAATATTACTGCTATAAACTTGAGACATTGACAGAAGAAAAACATGAGAATTAATACACATTTTCTAAGGTAAAAGAAGCATATAACTCTAATTATTATTATTTATTAAGTGTAATTCACCACCATTTCCCAAAAAACACCAAATTTATGAGGGATTAAGAGGGACAGAGCTAAAACTGGAGTCAAAATCAGGGAAGTCTATAAAAATCAGGGACAGTTGAGAGGTATATCATAGGTGAATGTAAAATATCCCACAGCACCTATCAAAAAGAGAAAGGGTTTCTTTATTTAAAACAGTATTTACAGTAATATTTACATATTTACAGTTTATGCAGTGTACAAATGTCCATTCCTTTCTGTTAGTGTCATACAGTCATAAATATCCTACATTTCATTATTATGTTACATTTCATTATTATATTAAACCTCTACCTTCATTATCCTTATTTGAACCCCATTTCTTTTTCCACAGCCACCATCTACTTTTTCTTAAAATTACTGCTAGCCTTCATTTACCATTAAACATGATTTCATTTATCCTTTCATTCCAAATGGTCCACACTATGTAAAATTGTATCTATTTTACTAACATATTCCTTATTTTTATGGATATAACATCCATGCATAATCACATCCATACTTATTTCATTTTTTCCACAATGTTGCTACCCCTATCCATTTGTAAGAAAACATGTTCTGTAGTTTCTTCTTTACCACAATATATGCAAGTTATTTCACAGATTTTTATGTGGCATATTAATCACTAAGCTCCATAAAACATCTTGACATTCTACTTGATTATAACACCATGCTTTTCCTACTTTTATAGATTTAACTTTTTCATTCACTAGCTCAGCCCAAGGATTAAGGTAATAATATTGTATAATGATATTTTATACCATTCTTTCTTCTCATTTTCTAGTTCATTAATTTACATTTTCCATAAAATAATTTTTTCTTGGTAACATTTAATTTCTGCATGCAAACTGATTCCCCAAGGTACTGAGAAGGGAGATACTGCAATAGTTGTTACAATCACTTTTGTCACCCTTACTCTTATAGATAGCAACTATGTTAGCATGCCTCATACCTTGTGGTACAATGGGTTCTCTCCTAAGTATTGCATGCAGCTCTGAGTTTAGGGTACCATTGGCAAATTTAAGGATTATTGAGGTAATTGCGGTGGTGGTGCTGCAGTAGCATTGTCGCCTCACAGTTAGACGTTGCCCGTTCGATTCTCCATTAGAGCATCGTCTGTGTGGCGACATGCGTGAACGGGCGTTCCTTCATTGAAGGTTGTGCGTTAGGCCCGGCAAGCCAGCACGTAAAACTCTACTGCCAATCATTAGCGGACTGGAGTTCCGCTGTGGCGACCCCTATCCAGGAAAAGCCAAAAGACACAAACAAACTATATTTGCCAGGGCTTTTCCAGAAGAGAATGCTATTAATGCATTGCTGAGTTCCTCTAAGGTGGACTCAGCATCAAGTTCAGTTGTAGCTGGCAGAGGCTTGATGGCATTCAGGGCTCTCTCCATAACTAGTAAAAACAAATACTGCACCTGACTTACACAACCAAAATGTTTATTCCAACAAAAAAACAGAGAACGTAAGCACTTTCATGACTACCGCTGTCGCTTCATCAGACAAAGAAAGAACACCAAATCATTCAATTTAAGTAACACAAGTAGCAGTCAGTTGATACTTAACAGGTGTAGCTAATAAAGCCTACTAAAAACTTAAAATCATAGCATACCAATATACAATGCTATTAAAATTATTAAAATAGAAATATATACATAGTAAATATACAAAAAATATATATGTATATATAAAAATGTAGATAATACAACTTAATTCCTGTGTTTAATGCCTAAGGCACCGAGACTTCAAAAAAGGTTTTAAAGATGTTGAGCTATTTAAACCAGGATATCTCTCAGCATTTAGTAGGAGAATCCATTTTTGCTCTACACTTTCAGTCTGATTCTCTAAGTCACCACCTCGTATTTTCGGGCATATAACCTGGATAGCTAAAAACTTGAAAGTATGTGTACAATCAGTCTGTTTGACATGATTAGCTAGAGCATTGTTTTCTTTGAGGTTGTTAATGTCTCTAATATGGTCAAGGATTCTATCTTTGAACATTCTATTTGTTTTGCCTATATAAAATGCAAAGTATTTCTGACAGAAAGAAAAATACACTAAATTCATAGTGCAACAGTCAACATATCTCTTACTCGTATAAGTAAAATATCGTGAAGGATGAACAAAAGTAGTACTACTGTAGATATATTGACATGCAGAACAACGTCTGCATGGAAAGGTGCCAGTTCGCATAGAATAAACAGGTCTATTAATACTTGCTTTGTTACAAAAATGTTGTTTCAAGGACTTATTGTTCCTAAAGGAAAAGGACGGAAAACTACCAATCTTATCCACAAGTCCAGGTACCTCCTGTAATATATGCCAATTATTTTTAATAATAGAGCTATATTGCTGTATATCACTTGAATACTGAAAAACTACTCTGAAGCTATCTTCAGCTGTAGTTAAGCTGTTTGTTTCATTGCTCTGTGTAGCATTTCTAAGGTATGGTCTACACCTATATCCCCTTTATGTCCATGCTTCCTCTATGGTTGTTTCAATCTCTTTCCTTAAATAACCTCTATATAACAACTCTTGTTTAACAATTTCAAGTGCCTTTTTGGCTTCTTCATCCTGATTATGTAGTCTAAGAAACCTACAGACTTGCCTTTTTAGCAGATTTCTAGATATATGCCTCAGGTGCATACTTGTTTTATGTAATAACACATTTTTCCTAGTAGGTTTCCTGTATATACTACTATCAAGCCCATTTAACTCAGATTTCCTGACCATAATATCCAAGAAATTAATTTCATCCATTGAATAATAATAAGTAAACCTTAAAAAGTCAGTGGTGGTATGTAGATAGTTCACAACATTTTCAAGTTCAAATACATTGCCCTTCCACAACAAAAATATATTGTTTCCAAATTGGACGTACCATAGGATGCTTTCAAAAAAGGCATTAACTTCTGATAGGAGAAAATGTTGTTCCCAGCATACTAAGGCTATGTTGGCGTAGCTGTTGGCACATGCAGTGCCCATAGCTACGCCAACTTTTTGTAAATAAAATTCATTTTCAAAAGCAAATACATTATTTTCCAGTATGATATCCAGAAAACTACGACTAAGTTGTACCTTAGTATTATCAAAGCATCTGTTGAGGGTCAAAAATTCCCTAATCATATCAATACTCCATGTATTGGGTATAGAGGTGAATAGTGATTCAATGTCCATAGTGACAAACATATAATCACTGTCAACAGTCGCTATTTTATTGTGCAACCTTTCCAAGAATGTCTGAGTGTCCCTCAAAATTGTATGACACCCATCTAACAAAATATGCAAATGGCTTTCAACAAAGATAGACAGTGGTTCAGTGCACCAACCCACACCAGAGACAATAGGTCACATGGGCGGTGCACTGAGATTTTTATGTATTTTTGGCAACTCATATAGTCTCAGAATAAGCATGTTATCAGTGTTAAAATATTTAAACAAGTTCTCATCTATCAAGTTAGTCATTAATAAATCAAAAATCAAGAAGAATACCTTTTCCATGACTTCATTAACAACAACTTTAGAAATGCATTGGTAAGTATTGGCATCTTGCAGTAATAATCTCATCTGACTCAGATATAAGTCTTTGTCAAGTATTACTACTCCTCCACCTTTATCTGCCTGTTTAATTTCAATAGAATGCATTTTCTTTAGTTCATTAAATGCCCTGCTTTCACATCTAGTCATATTATAAAAGCCACTTTTCATCTCTTGTAAAAAAAAGTTCTCTGAAACCAGTTTCACATACATTAATAAAAGTTTATATTCCTGGATGTGGGACTGGAACAAACGTGCTAGGTCTATTAAAACGAGAGGCATCAGCATTATTAAATGCATTCTTGTCTGCGAAAGTATTTTTTAGGGATAGGCTCCTACCTAGAAGCCTAAGATCTTTGAGCATTTCAAACTGGTTGGCCCGTTTTGCAGGAATAAAGGACAAGTCTTTATTCAAAAGTTCAAATTGTTCTTTACTTAATACTATTGAGGAGATATTAACAACCAAACCTGTACTCAGATTTGTCTCCTCTTCAGCTGCAGGGCTTTCCGTTCTAAGCTCTGCTGCCTCTGAATGTTGCCTTGCCTTGTGATGCTCCTGGAACATATTTTGAAAGGTAATGGTTTCTTGAGTGTGAAATCCCCCTTTTTGTTGTCTAAAAAAACATTATAAGTCACTTTGCCATCTTCTCGTCATAAACTCTGAGGATAGGCTTGTGTATCACTCTTGGTATCAGCACTAGTTCTGGCTTCATTCGATCATTCATCTTGAGGCTGTTTTTGTTCTTTATTTACAATTAGATCCATAGCATCGTCATTGCTGGGCATCGCAGATGTAACGTGTTTCACTGTGAGTGTTTCTGAAGTGGGTGTGCCATTCAATGTACAGGAAGTAGTTGCTGGTAGGTTATCCCTATGACTGACAGTCTCTAAAGCCACTGCTCTTGTTTCTTCCCTAGGCCAGGAAAAGACATTATTGTTGTCAAAGTCCTTTTTATCACAATGTAACTTCCTCAGTTTGCCTTGTTTTAACCTTTTTTCATATGCCAAAATGCTTTCTTGTAACTGCTCCATTCTGTCCGTTGTAATATCTATAGAAAAGCAGTTGGAGATCTTCTTTTCCATGGCAATAATATCAGCCTTGAGTTCATTTTCTTTAGGTGAAAAGAACTCAATCAACAGCTCAATGTATTCAGAGCTAAACTGTAAATTCAATTCCTGCCATCTATGGAGTAACACAGGATATGTATCTCCGTAGCTTGGCATGTTAAGAATTCTCAGTCCTCTAGGAATAATCTTTTGTTCTAACGATGCCTGCAAATGTAGGCGTTGCCATTGCAATCTTTTGAATTTATACATTTTATTTTCTAATTCTCTATAGTATTTCAGGAATTCAGGTACCTGACTACTTATAACAGATTCACAGTCCACCAGGCTAGCTGAGTTCACATCAAGTAATGGATTCTCAAACACATTCAGAATATGCAAAAAGCGATCAGCCAGTCCTTGCGGCTCCTTCATTAATGAATGTATTCATAGTAGAATTGGTTGTGTCCCTTGCACTGAATAACAAAGAGCAAAAAGGAAGCACCCTGACCCATTTTTAGCTTCCTTTTCTCTCTCTCCATAACTATTGTCTCTCTGGCATACAACTGTGAGTTGTGTTCCACCCAGCATTCCATATGTTTGGCTCTGTTCTTCAAAACCTTGCCTGTGGCTGACGTAAGTGGGGCAATCTTCCTTTGTAATGGACTGATGGCTTTCTTGATCCCATCATACATTCCTTGCATGTTACCAATGTCCATGGCCTGCTGAGTCTTGAAACAAAGTTGCAGCCAATAATCATTTGCATGCTGCTGAGCTACCTGCTGCACTTGACTCTCATCACACCAGAGTGCTTTTAAGTTCTCCTCATTAGGTGAGGACCTGTATGCAGCCAGTGCCTGTCTCTTCTTCAAAATCAGTGATGCCAGCACTTCAGTGTGAGCTTCAAACCAATAAACACACTTGACTGTCTTCTTCCTAAAGATAGATATTGCAGTATTACAGATAGGATCCTGTAGTTTTTCTCACCTGTTGCTGGTGTCAGTGCCATCTGCGTGGGGCAAGGCCTCTTCAAGTGCTTGAACAAACTTGTGTACTTTTGAAGGGTCATAATTGTGGCCTGTGTCAATGCATGGCCTCCCTTCCTTTTTAGAGTGAAAGAACCTTCACGTCTGGATGTTCACCTTACTACGCATGAGCAAGTGGTTGGTATCATAGTCTGCACTGTGGTAACTGCATGTTACTTTGACACTACCTAAACTGCTGTGTTTGGTAAAGACAAGGCCAAGCTGGTGCCAATGTTTCGATCTTGGGTGCTGCCATGAAACTTTGTACTGGGACTTGACATTGAAGAAGGAGTTATTTATGCAGATGTTATGCAGAGATCATACTGGAAACAAAGTTCAACGGAGACGCTGCCCATTTTCATTCACCTTTCCTGTTCCAAACCATCCCAGACAGGACAGCCATCTGTGATGGTCACTGCCAACTCTGGCATTAAAGTCATCAAGAATGAATAATGGTTCATGGGAAGGGACCTCATTGATGGTAGCACTAAGTTCATCATAGCACTTGTCCTTGACTTCCTGGGTAGAAGGTTAAGTAGGCACACAGACACTGATGATGTTGACCATGGCCACTAGTGTTTGTAGCTGAATTTTCAGCTGTCTCTCATTTCCCATACTTGGTGTTATGACTGATCCAACAAGGTTGTTTCTGATTGCAAAGCCAACACCATGTTTCCTGGTCTTTTCTGGAAACTTCACATGCCAGAAAAAAGTAAACCCTTTCTCCCTGAGATATCCAATGGATCACAGCCTTGTTTACTGGACAGACACAATGCCCATCTGCAATATGCTCAGCTTGTTGTTAACAACTGCAGTCTTCTGAGCATCACTAATGTTCTGTAGATCTTCCATAAGGCTTGGAGTCATCCTCCTTAAATTCCATATTGCTTTTTTGTTTTTCCATTTGTGTGAGTGATGATCTGCCTGCTGAAGGTTTCCTAAGCCCCACACATCCAGTGGAGCAAGTGGACCATGGCATGGCAGCACCAATGTGGCCGGGGGATGCCCAATGATATCAAACAACCTCTCCCACCATTGGAAGCAGCCCCTAGCACCTCGCTCTATGCCAATTGAGTGCACTGGCATATTACCGGTAACTGCTGCTTCTCATGTTGTGTCATCATTCACAAAACATTGCTGGAGTGTCCTCTTCAGGGCACTGGCCTGGGTGAGTAAATTTTGAGGAAACAGCGGATGAATCATCAGGTTCTGCCTCTCCACACTGCTGATGTAATCCAAGCAGAAAGGCAAGGCCAGTACAACTTGGCATCAGTGTCATCACATGAGCTGCTAAAGTGAGGTCAAGTTTGACCTCAGACTGCCTAAAAGGCTCCATCTCCAGATTTTTCCTCAGGGTTTACTCCCAAAGCCTTCACCATGACTAAGTATTGCCATAAGGCAGTGGAGGTTTTAAATCAGAGTTGACCTTCTCCTAGGTTGGCTGCCTTTCCAAGCTGAGAAGCCTCATCTGCCTGAAGCAACTGGTTTTATGGCTCTGGTCACTCACTTTTGTCCCTTCTCCTGTCATTATAAATGGTTTTGCTGGGCTTAGAAACTAAGCCACACATGAAGGCCAGGAGCTGGACTTGGGTTGTCAAACAAAGCTGTTTATTTCATCTATTATCCTATTTCACTGTTCCTCACTTACATTTTTATCCCCAAATATTATTCCTAGCAGATATTTCTTTCATCAAAAAAGATACTTCTCCTATCTTTACTATATCACCCAGTCCTTTACTTTTTTCTTTATTTAAAGTCATGTCTATTCTATGCAAATGTATATATCTAACTAATACATTCATAACTAGTCCCTCATGTATGTCATTCTTTCTTTCTTTATTATTTATTGACATTTTTGACTGGAAAGTCCACTGGGCTTGAGATCCATTTTCAGTGGAGGCCGGGGAGAAAAGCACCATGTTACATGAAAATCATTACATGAATTTGTAAGGAAACAAAATTATAATTATAAAGCAAGTGAAATAATTATATCTATGTCTTTGCTTAACCATCCCTTCATTAAAATTCTTACTTCATTTTTTTTATATGCAGAACAAGATACATTTTTAATTTTCTCACTAATATTACACTCTTCTATAATTGTCCACAAAGTTCATGTTGTAAAGTATCAAATGTGCTATTTAAATCTCTTTTCATAATCTTGGTTTCATTGGACCTGTTAATAACATCATCCACAATTTCTCTTGCTAGTAATAGTAATTGCTAACACTCTTTCCCCTTTAAACTATATATACTATCTTCTATAATACATTTAATTTTACTTATTATTCTCTTCTGAATTATATTCATGAAAATCATATAGTATGCATTGTTCAATACTATAGGTCTCCAATTTTCAATTTTATTTTTATCTTCCTTTTTCTATATAAATTTTAATTATACAACTGATTAAATCTTTATACATAAACCTTTATTTAATCATTAATTCATAAATTTTAAGAAGTGTTTTATTTCTGCCAAGCTATATAGCTCTTATAAAATTGGTATCCTATTCCATCTGGTCCTGAAACTTACTGCAGATTAACTTGTCCAAGTACCTTATCTAAGTTATATAAGGAAACCTCTTTTTCTAATTCTTATTTTTCTTGTTATGTTAATTTTTAACATGCTATTCTTTTTGTACTTTTTTTCTCTCTTGAAACATTTTCTTTACATAATTTATTACAATATTCATATTTTTTTCTGAGACCTTCTTACTTTTCCTCTATCATCTTTCATTTCTCACATGATAACAGTATTCATTTTAACTATGCTACTCAAATAAGCTGATACCTCTTCTCTTTTACCTTGCAAGTAATATCTTTGCTTTAATGATAATTCTTTAATTTTCTCTTGATTATTTTCAAAAATTCTCCAGTCTATCAGATAATATTCTTTATCATTCCTTTCTAAATCATTTAAAGCACCTATACACACTGCTTTATAATTTTTTTCCCACTTTTCTTACATTTTTTTTTTTTTTACATTTTACATTTGTTAACCGGGCTAGTCCAACTGGATACATGTCCATTTTCAGTGGAGGCCCGAGGAGAAAAGCTCCAAGTTTACACAATATTTAATATCACAAGTAAAATAGAAACAACATTAAGTATGTGTATAACAAAACATTAATAAAACAACAAAAGCATAAATAAAAACAAAAGATTAGTACATTATATATAAGGGATTTCACTATCTTCCAAATAAGTAAGTCATTATAATAGAGAGAAGATATTTATATAGAGGCTAGTTAGGAGATCTACAGGATAGGACAGTATTTTAATAATAGGCTTGGTAGGTAGATGGGTTAGGTAGGGCAGTTTAGAGTAGAAAGGTCAGTGAGTGAAGAAGTTCAAAGAGTCAAGATTAAAAGCAATATTTAGAAGGAGACAGGGTAGTACAGAGGAAGAAAAGCAATAGAAAAGCAATTAGTCAGGGTTATTACAAGAACATAACCAGTGGTTGGAGAGGAAATGTTTAAGGTTAGTTTTGAATAGTGGGAGAGATATAAGAGCAGTTAGGTCAATTGGTAGGAGGTTCCATATTTTCCCAACAAAGTTAGTAAATAGAGAGTCTCCTGCTGAGTTATTAGAAAAAGAAGTTTGCATCATCATTTTGTTTGTTGAGCGTAGCTTTTTCAGGTTGCAATATGGTGTAATGAGGGTAGAGAGAATAGGGGTATTGTTTGGTTGATAAAGGACCTTATGGGCTATAATTAGTTGGTTGAATTGTAGAAGGTGTGGTAACTCAAGCCAGCCTAGTTGTTTTAGGTTTAGACAGTGATGAGTTCTATATGGTGAGTTGGTGGCAAATCTGGCAATGTTATTATATGATCTAGCCAGTCTGTTAAGATTGTTTTGGGACAAGTTAGTATAGATGGGGAGGCATATAATAGGGTAGAGATTAAGTGAGTTCTTGCTATTGTAGTTCTGGCTAAAGGTGTTAGAAATTGTTTAATTCTATACAAGGATCCAAGTTTTTTGTTGGTAGATTTTATTATGGTGTTTATGTGAGTGTTAAATTTAAGTTGATTATCTATCGTGATTCCTAAGAGTTTGGTAGTAGTGTCTGGAGAAATGATGGTACCATTGTTTGATTCCAAAGTAAAGTGCAGAGGGGGAGATGAGTGTGAGGGTGTGAACAGCAATAATTTGTTTTTTTTGGGTTGAGGAGAAGACAATGGTTAGAGAACCATTTTTCTATTGTAGAGAAAGATTTTTGTGTGAAAGAATGCAGTTCAGTTTGGGATGATGCAGAACAAATAATTGTGGAGTCGTCGGCGTATTGAATGCAGGTAGAGAAGGGAATAGAGAGGTTAAGGTCATTGATAAAAATGGAGAATAGAAGTGGGCCTAAGATAGAGCCTTGTGGGACACCTAAGGAAGTAGGAAGGAGTTCAGAAAGATGATTCTGCCAGAGAACTGCTTGTTTACGATTATCCAGGTAGGATGTGAACCAGCTCAGGGAAGATTTATCAAGAGATAGGGACTTCAGAAGGTGGAGAAGAAGTTTATGGTTGACCATATCAAAGGCTTTAGAAAGATTTACAAAGAGTGCAGATGACAGGGAATTATTGTTTCTATTTGTGTTGATACAGTTAGTAAAAGAAAGCAGGGCTGTGGTTGTACTGTGGTAAGGACGAAAGCCATGTTGACAGTATGCTAGGAGATTGTGGTGGAGTAGGTGGGTAATTAACTGTTTATGGATGCATTTCTCCATTATTTTAGCAAGTGGAGATAGAAGAGCTATGGGACGGTAGTTTGAGTATTCAGTAGAATCACCACCTTTGTGAAGGGGAATAATATGTGAGATTTTCCAGATTGATGGAATAGTGCATTCTTTAATTGTTCTGTTAATCAATATAGAGATTGGGTAAGCAATGGCTGATGCTCCTAGTTGTAGGTATTCACCGGGTAATTTGTCAGCTGAGGGGGTAGAAGGTTTGAGTTTTAGAAGTAAGGAGAGGATGAAGGCGGTAGATATAGGTTCTAGGTGGAAAGGAGGGGGGGTGGGGCTTGTAGTGGTCAAATTGGCAGTGTCAGGATTTTGTTGATTAGCTATGTTTTGCACTGCTGTAGTAAAGAAGGTATTGAAGGCATTTGCTATTTTTGTAGGGTCATCAGAGTTGGTGCTAAGTGGAGCTGGTGTGTCTACTTTACCAGGGGATATAAGTTTGTTAATAGAGGTCCAGAACGTCTGTGGTTGTTGAAGGGAAGATTGTTGGAGTTGGATATAGAAGTTTTTCTTGTCCTGTAGGATTGCTTTTTTAGTTAGATTTCTTTGTTCCCTGAAATTTTGCTGATCAGTTATGAGTTTTGTGGTACGCCATTTGGTCCAAGAATTATTCCTGGAAAGGATTAGCTTTTTAGTCTGACTTGTGAGCCATGCTGCTGGTTTGTTTTTCACTCTAATGGTACGAATTGGGGCATGATGAGCTAGGATTATTAAGAAGGTGTTATTGAAGTAGGATACTGCTTCATTTATTGGAAGGGACTTAAGGGGTTCCCATTTACAATGTTTAAGTTCAGTTAGGAACAGTTCCTGGTCAAAGTGTTTTTTACTGCGTATAGTTCTAACAGGGGGAGAAATGTTAACATTTGTTTTGTGTCTGATTATATATATTAGAGAGTGATCGCTAAGGTCATCAGGTAGGGTTCCTGTTTTATAGTTTTGTTCTGGACCATTTATTAATATCCAGTCAAGAATGCTTTCTTTGTTATTGGATTTGTTTATTCTAGTTGTGGAATTGATAAGTTGTGTGAATCCATTTAAGTTGATCAGAGAGGATGGATTGGTACTGTTACATAAATTCCAGTCGGTATTAACGCCTCCTAGTAATATAGTTTCTTGTGGATAATTTAGAGAAAGCCAACTTAATAGGTCTTCTAGTTTATCGTGATTGTTACCTGGAGGGAAATAAGTACAGATGATATTAAGTGATTTTTGGTTGTTTAGTTGTAGTTTTGAGATAATTATTTCAGCATTGCCATCAGAATGAAGTTTGTGGTTTATTTTGTTGATTTGTAATCCTGCTTTATAAAGAATTGCAACCCCACCACCTTTTTTCTTGATGCGATCTTGTCGAATAATATTGTAGCCTGGGGGAATAATTTCAGTATCTGGTATTGTTGGTTTAAGCCATGTTTCAGTTAAACAAAGGATGTCAAAGTGGTAAGCATCTAGGAGAGCATGAACTTGAGTAGCTTTGTTGCAGATACTACGTATATTAAGATGGGCAATTAAGAGTGTTTTAGAGGATTGGGCTGATAGAAGGGGGATAGAATGAGATTCATTACTGTTAGAGAAGGATGAGTGGAATTTTGGGCCCGGGTTAGGATGAATATCTCCATCTATAAGGGAGTGGAGGACAGTAAGGTTATGATATTGGATAAGTTTGGGATTATAGTCAATTAACTTTCGATTGTTAAGAATTGAGTGTTTTATATGAAAAAGTCGATGATATTTAGCATGGATGTAGCTATGGTTATATGTGGAATTGTTAAAGCTTGTGCCTAGAGCAGGGAGTAATGTAGTAGTGTATTTGGATGATATGAAAAGTGTTTTGAGAAGGGGTTGTTCATAGGAGGTAAGGAAATAGGTAGTGGTAAGTGAGGTGAACAGTGAGATTAGTAGTAGACAATGGCATGGGTTAGGCATGTTAAGAGAAGAGGGAAGTCAGTTTAGTTAGCAAGATAAGGAGAAGGACTAGCTTTAGTGAGAAAGGCTAGAGATGAATAGGGAAAGGTCTGTATCTAGGGGGTGAGAAGATATAAGTGAGGGGAGAGGTTGGTAATAGGAGAGTAATAAGTGGAAGTAGGCAGAGGAGGAGCAAATGGGTAGCCTTTATGAGACAGGTAAGAGATGAAAGGGGGAGATGTTTATGTAGTGGGTGTGGAGGAATTAGTGTAGGGCGTGGTTAGAGGTAAGTGATTGGTTGGTTGAAAAGGAAATGAGAAATAGAGGGGAGTGGTTAGAAGAGTATAAAGGTAGACACCCTGGGGCGGGTGGGAATTGGGGGCAGGGTAGGGGAGCGGAGTGAGCCGGAGGGCAACGGAGCGGGAAGACACAAGAGAGTGGAGTACAGCAGGAAAGCAATCAGTGAATGGGAAGAATTATCAGGTAAGTCAGTGAGATAGAGAAAGTGTAATAGTTAGTCAGCTAATGTGTAGGAATGAAGTATGTAGAACAGCTAGAATCAGAAGAAGCAAGGTAAGGTAAGATAGGGTAGGCTAAAATGCAGTTCTGGAAAAAGTTTCAGTGAAAGGACAGATGTGAAAGGTTAAGGGGGGCAGAAGATAAGTCAGGGAATGGGAAAAAGAGAAGTAGCAGCAAGAAAATAGTAAGGGTGCCACCTTGTGACCAGTTGAGTAATTGCAGGGACAGGCACCAGTGTAGGGGGCTATTCACAACTGGGAACAAGAGGTTGTAATGTGATGTGCTAGCAAACAGAAATAGTTGAGGTAGATGTAAAAAGGTATTAAATGGAGTTCTATGTGGGGGATGGGGTATGTGTGGGCTGATGGTAATTCAGGAGGGACGCTTAACCTGAGATACAGTAATAGATTAAGTCTGGTCAAATAAGGAAACTAAACATACATTAAAGTCTCATAGTAAGTCGGTTTCCCTTGGTAATGAGTGGTATGGGCTCAGTTGTTGAGGTTCCTTTATTTCCAGGAGGATGGTAGGCAGGAAAAAAAGTTTGCTTGGGTTTAACAAGTGACCACTCTGTTGTAAGGTAAGAAGAGAGAGAGATAGTGAGTGAAATTGTGCTAGGATTGGAAGCAAGTTAAGTTAAAGTACATCAGCATGTTTCAGTAACATCAGCGCTAAATCCTTGGTACAAAACATTCAACAATGGAGAGGAAAAACAAACCTTTCTAGAACATACAACAATTAGAAGGACAGATAGTTCACTTTGCATGGCTAAGCATTGTATAACAGTTTTATAGATTCAAATGTATTGTTAAATGCTCAAATTATTAAGGTAGGTAGGATAAATTTAGTGAAAAACACAGCTAAAAACCTCTAATATTCACAATAGAGAGTAAATGAGAGTTTTAAGGATATATTACCAAGTAGATAGCGTTTCTACTAAATGCTTAGGGGTCAGAGATAGGACTCAACAAATACCAATAGGAGATACCCGCTATTCCCGTGTTGTTTCCACATTAAAGACTAGGGGTTCCCAGAAGTCTAGCCACCATAGCTCTGTAAAACTACTAGATTTACAGTTAGGGTTCAGCGATTAAGCAGCCTAACTCTCCTATTGTAATTAATGATGCAATAAGTATAGCAAGCCCCCGCACCCACGCTACACGGGCAAAATACAGAATTTTAAGCTGGTTTGTAATGTAGAACTTACAGTATTAGATATTAGCCACATTGAAGAAATACTTTAAGCATCTAGCTTTACTAATAAAAAGAAAGCTAGCTATAAAGGTAGGATTCTATAAAACGCGCAGGGCGATGTAGTTCAAGTACCTTACCGAGTGTAAGGTAGCAATTCTTAAGTATTTATAAGGGATTTAGATAATATGTCTGACTTAACACATTAAATAATCTTTTAAATTGGCGAATACTACTCAATTGTAATTACGAGGTACACAGTAGAAACCCATCTAACTGCTACTCTAAAAAGCATTTTTTATATTTTTCCTTAAAACACACTCTAGTGGAAATGGCATCTTTCCATAATTGCATACTTATTTCTTCCCATTTTCATCCCACAATTTTTAATTTATTCTTTTTATTCTCTTTCCCAATCTAATATACTTCCAATTTTCCTGTATCTCTATCCATACTGCTGAGTGATCTGAAAAGCCTGGTACGAGTGTCTCTCCCTTAGCTATATTTAAACCTTGTGATATAAGAAAATAATCAGTTTCAGTCTTATATACACATTGAATATATGTCCACAAATTATTATTTCAAATCTTTAAATTGCCACATTTTATATCTTCAAAACTATTCTTAACATAATTTTCTCTCTTCTTATCTTTTTCCTCTCAAATCACAATTAAAATTTCTCATTAATATTATATTCATAATAATTTATTGCTACATAATCCAGAATTTTATGAAATAAATTTCCCTTTCTTTACTTGTAACATAGGCATACGATGCTATAATTCTATGTACTTGATTGTGTCATCTGAGATCTACAACAATTAATATTCCTGTGAAGAAAATTAGGCACTGCCATCTGTGCTAGCATGTCTGGCTGAAGTTTGGTATATAATTTCAGACTGACCTGTGTATTGTATGTCAGCATGACTAGCAATGATATTGTAAATAAGTTCTTACATGCTGATTTATAATCTCTCTGTAAAGAATGTTTTAAAGACTTGAGCAGTGTTTTTTTGCATTTCTAGCTGCAAATGCTTGTGAAGAAAGATTCTAAAGGGAACCTGTCTCAAATTTAGCTGATCTGAAGATGATGTCATTGGAATGTTGACAGTTGCTACGTGTTACTGTTAGAAGCTGAAAGAAAGGAAGGAACATTTAGTAAACAGCTGTTGGTTGATTTTCAAACTATGAAATGAAAATTAGAACTGGAACAGTTGTGACAGTTAGACTAGAATATAAAAGAGCCTACTGAAGACAGTTAAAAGTTAGTTTCCAGTTACAGTTGTCAGTTGCCAGTTGTGCTGTGCAGTGATTACCCCCCCCCCAAAAAAAAAGAGGACTCACCAAGAACTGTAAGCCTACCTTTGCTCTGTTGTAACAATTTAGTTAGACCATGGACAGTGTTCTTTAGTCAGATAGGAAAATTATAACTAATCAGTTTTTCTTAATGTTGGATTTCTGTCCTTTTGTATTGATTTCATTTTCCTGGTGACTGAGTTCTGTTTGTTTATTGGCTGGTTAGGTCATTTTGTACTGTTTGTTCTAATATTTAATTTTGATAATTGGACTCCCCTTTAAAAGGGTATGAAGGCACTCTGATTGGTGGCACCATTACCATATTATTTTCAGGAGGGGACACCACTGGAAATCTGTGTCAGGCTTTCCCAGAAGTGTATGGATGTGTGAGATTTAATGTATTTAAGTGTGAGTGTATCAGAGGTCTTAAACTGGGACACATTGCTCTAAATTGTGTAACAAGTAGTTACATTAGGGGTGGACAGAAGTATACATTCCAGTTCCAGGTTATGGAGCATGTTCCTGTTGTGCTCTTAGTGGAAAATTGTGGAATATTACTCCTGTTTAAATGACAGTCTCACAATGGAGTCAGTAGTGAGGATTGAAGCTCCTTAGTTACTGACCTAGAATAGGGGGAAATGTCACGTTATTGTTGGCAGCATAGTGGGATATTACCTGTGCATCACATTAATTGGTGACAGAGATGTGGGATTTTTAATTGGACTTCAGAAGTGTGTTGGTAGTTGTCATTAAGGAGTGCACTCTCAACAGTCACAAAGTAAACATACAGAATCTCAGTTCAACACAGTTTTATTTGTAGTTAGTTAGTCAGGGATAGCAGGCAAAGATGTCAGCTGAAGACTACAGTAAGATGACAAAGAACTGGCTGGCCAAGGAGTGTGAATCCAGAGGACTGGTGCATGCTAACCTGACTAAGGAAGTAATGATTTCAGCCTTGGTTGCAGCTTCAGCTCAAACTAGCCATTTGGAGGATATCCAGTTTGGTATTGGGGATGTGCAGCGTGCTGAGACAGGACCATTCACATTTTCTTCAGAGGACCTGAGAATCTGTTTGGAGTTAAGGAGACTGGAACTGAAAGCTGAGGAGAAAATGAGATGTCTGGAGGTTGAGCAGAAGCAGTGTCAATTTGAACTGGAGGCCAGATGACAGGAAACTGAAGAGAGGCTGCAGTTGGAAGCCCAGTGATGGGAGGCTGAGGAAAAGGAGAATCAGCATCAACATAATTGGAGGCCAAATGTATTGAACTGGAATCAGCATAGAAACTGGAGGACAAATGTTTAGAAACTGAGGAAAATGAGAGAGAGCACTGGCATGAAGCGGAGCTTCTTACCCTTTGAGATGGTCATGGTGGTAATGGGAAAGAGAATAACTGGACCCCAGAAGCTGTAAAGGTCAGTAAGCATTTCCTCAATACAGGGATGGGGATGATTTTGATAGTTTTATTCACATATTTAAGAGGGTACTTAGACAGTATGATGTGACTGTGAGCTCTGGGTTCAGTTCCTGACTCTCTTACTCCATGTAAAGCTGTTCAGGCCATGTTAAAATTGTCTGATGTAGATTGTTTGAATTATGTTAAAGTTAAGAACTGTCTTCTAGGTTGTTTTAAACTAACTCCTGAAGCTTATAGAAAAAAGTTTCATGAACACAGATGCAAGGCAGATGAAAGTGTATGTGATTATATTGCTGATTTAAGTACTTACTTTCACAGATGGGTGAGTGGATGTCAGGTCCCCACTTTTGAGGGACTGGCAGACCTTTTGGTGAGAGAACAAGCCCTCAGTAGTTTGCCTGATGACATGAGAATCTGGTTAGCAGAGAGTGTAACTATGTGATGGAGTTGGGGAAAAAGGGGGATCTCTACTTAGCAAGCAGAGCACTAATGCATAAGAAAAGGATACCCAGTGCTGCACATGGACATAAGGGAACCCATGGGGGCAGTCTAAACCACTCCAACAAAGTACACCATTAAGAGGGGAACTACTACTCCAAGTACATGGTTAGGGATTAGATGTTTCAAGTGTAACCAGAGGGGCCACATAGCAGTCAAATGTCTATCAAGGCAAGGTGAGAAACAAAAGGTGAGGGAGCCAGCAAGTGTGGATAATAAACTGTCAGTGGTAACATGTTTGGAAACAACAGGTTTGCCAAACTATCACCGACATTTATATCCTATCCTAGTAGATGGTAAACAGATTACTGCTAAGGGAGACACAGCTAATAATATAACCATTGTGAGGCCTGCAGTGGATAGAGAAGATCAGTACTTGCTTGGACAGTCCACTCCAGTCAGAGCTTTGGGAGGGACCCCATTCTGAATACCTTTGGTTAGGGTCTTGACTGGGAGGGTGGGAGAGGAAGCAAGCAGGTAAGTGTGTTTGAAGATATTCCTGCAGATGTCCTCATAGGAAATGACTCTTGTTGATACAGTATGTTGTGTGTAGGCAGTGACACATAGTCAAGCTTTGAGGCAGGCATGTAGGTCTGACAGCCCTGGGGGGAGGGGGAGACCCAGGCAGATCTCATACCTGATGCTGGGACTGATGTGGTGGTTGTTTCAGAAAAAGAGCTATCCTGTAGCAGTAAATCTGAAACTGAGCCACAGCTGCTGATAGGTACTGATGTTCCCTTGGACACAATGACTACAAGGATGGAGGTGAGTGATAGTACCCAAATTGACAGTGAGGAATAACTTTTGGAAGTTACTAGGCTTCCTGTGGAAGGGGAGCTTGTATTTAAGAATATTCCTGCAGATGTCCTGATAGGGAATGCCTATGATGTTGCAGTGGCTTGTGTGCATGCAGTGACATGCAGTAAGGCTGGGAGACAAGCATGTAGGTCTGGTAGCCTGGGGGAGACCCATACAGATCCTACTCATGAAGCTGGCATTGGTGCGGTGGCTGTTTCAGAGAAGGAGCTATCCTGTAGCAGTAAGTCTGAAAGTGAGCCACAGCTCCTGGGAGGTACTGATGTTCCCTTAGACACAGTAACTGCAAGGATGGAGGGGAGTGTTAGTACCCAGATTGACAGTGAGGTACAGCTGTTGGAAGAGGAAGCTGTTAAGAAGGTACCTGAGGCTCAAGGAAGAGGGGAGTCTATATACTGGCACAAAGGTTTGCTGTATAGAGGTTGGACTCCTAAGGGAGGGCTGCAAGGTGCGGTAGTATGGCAGTTGGTAGAACCTAGAGTCTACCATCTGTCACTTCTAGCTATATTCCCTAATATTCCTTGTGCAGATGATATTGAGGCAGAAAAGGAAGGTTTTCTGTATAAAACATGGACACCTAAGGGAAGGCTGGAAGTTGAGGTAGTGTGACAGTTGATAGAGCCTAGAGCCTACCATCTGCCACTTCTAGCTATAGTTCCTAATATTCTTTTTGCAGGTAATATTGATGTAGAAAAGGTAGCAAGTGCTTTGCTAGAAATTTTCATCAGGGCAGCTTTTCCAAGGGAGATACTGACTGACTAAGGTGCCAACTTCATGTCAGACCTGCTGAGTTGTTTGTGGAAGAGTTGTGGTTTGAAACATTTAAAGACCAACCCCTACCATCTCCAGACTAATGGGCTTGTGGGGAGGTTAAACTCTACATTAAAGTCTATGCTATTGGCATTTGCAGACCAGTTTAAAAGGGCAGGACTAACCATTAAACCCAGTAAGTGTCAGGTAGGGTATGTCAAAAGTCACTTACTTAGGACACAGATTGGGGAGTTGTAAGATTAGTCCAACACCTGTTAAAGTAAAAGCTATTCAGGTGTGGCCAGTTCTTGTTGCTAAAAAGCAAGTGAGATAATTTCTAGTAACAATGGGGTACTGTGGAAAATGTGTGCCCAGTTGTGGTGGAGTGACTGCATCCCTTACTTACCTAACTAGGAAAAATAAACTGGATATGGTAGTGTGGACCACAGATTGTGAACACAAATTTCAAAAACTTAAAGAGATTTTGGGAGGACCCTGTGTGTTAGCCAGCCTAGATTATAATAAAGAATTTGTTGTGCAAGTATATGTATCAAATTATGGGGTGGGGATGTACTCAGCCAAGTTTCCTCAGAAGGGGAAGAACACTGCAGTGGTTTTAATAATGCAGATACAAATGGATTGCCCAGGAGAGAAGTGGGTTGATATTCCTAGACAGACCCATTTTTTCTCAAGCATTGTTTTTCAAGGGTCACTTGAAAACCATGCTTGAGTCATAGAAGGAAGAAATGTAAAGAAAATTAGACACTGTCATCTGTGCTAGCATGTCTGTCTGAAGTTTTGTATATAATTTCAGATTGACCTGTGTACTGTATGCCAGCATGACTAGCTATGATATTGTAAATAAGTTCTTACACATTGATTTACAATCTGTTTGTACAGAATGTTTTAGACTTGAACAGTGTCCTTTTACATTTTTAACTGTGCGTGTTTGTGAAGAAAGATTCTAAAGGCAAACTGTCTCAGATTCAGCTGATCTGCAGATGATGTTGTCAGAATATTGACAGCTGCTATGTGTTACTGTCAGAAAGTGAAAGACAAAGGAACTTTTAGTAAACAGCTGTTGGTTGATTTGCAAAATATGAAATGAAAATTAGAACTGGAACAGTTGTGACAGACTAGTCTATAAAAGAGCCTTTTAAAGACAGTTAAAAGTTAGTTGTCAATTGCAGTTGTCAGTTGCAAGTTGTGCTGTGCCATGATTACCCAAAAAGGGACTCATCAAGGACTGCAAGCCTGCCTTTGCTCTATTGTAATAATTTAGTTAGATGAGGGACAGTGTTCTTTAGTCAGATAGAAAAATCATAACTAATCAGTTAGAGTTTTTTTGAATGTTGGATTTTTATCCTTCAGAATTGATTTCATTTTCTTAGTGATTGAGTTCTTTTTGTTTACTTAAAATTACTTTTTTATATTTTTAATCATTTTGCTCATTACTAAATATTTGTATTAATTTACATTTTGGCTGATCAATCAGTGTTTGTTTTAATGATTTGAGAGTGCTTATTTCCAGGCCACTCTGAAAGCCTAGCTGCTTAGGTAATTTGTTACTATTTCTTTTAATATTTAATTTTGGTAATTGGACACCCCTTTAAAAGGGCATGAAGACACACTAATTGGTGGCAGCATTACCATATTATTTTGGGGAGGAGGCACCACTGGAAATCTGTGTCAGGCTTTCCCAGAAGTGTTTGGATGTGTGAGATTTAATTTATTTAAGTGCGAGTGTATCAGAGGTCTTAAACTGGGACACATTGATCAGAAGTGTGTAATAACGAGTTACATTAGGGGTGGACAGAAGTATACAGTCCAGTTTCAGGTTATAGAGTGTGTTCTTGTTGTGGTCTTGGGGAAAATTGTAGAATATTACTTCTGTTTAAGTGACAGTCTCATAATGGAGTCAGTAGTGAGGAAGGAAGCTCCTTAGTTACTGACCCAGGATAGTGGGAGACATCCCATTATTGTTGGCAGCTTAGAGGGATATTAACTGTGTGTCACACTTCCCATCATTACAATGTTATATTCAATATTTTCACTATCTTCCTACTAAGTACAACTATTCCAGAACACAGTTCCTTTCCTAGGTTCCATATTATATCTCCTCCCCAAAGTTTCTTTGTCTGCAATCTCTCTTCTTGTGTCAGAAATCTTACATGTTCCAATTTTAATACATCAACATCACAATTAGTACAGCAGTTTAAGATGCCTATTATTCTACTAATATTTTTAACACTGCTTACATTTACTGAAATAACTCTAAAATTGTCATTATGACTGTGTTGTATCTTTCCAGAAATTATGTAAGCTTGAAGTATTTGCCTCATTTGTTTTATCCATTTACTTTCTTTTTCTCTTTTATACTCATCCCTTTAAACGTTCCTTTTCTTTTTTAAAGGAATCATTATATTTTCTTAATAAAGTAAGATAATTTTCACTTGGAATTGAGTTTAACAATGAGAAACATGTTATGTTTACTGTTGGTGTGACATCACTTTTTACATCTATTCTCCATGAATCAGGGGTGAGTTATGCTAGTGAATTTTTGAATAGGTATACTAGTCTCTCTAACCATAAAATTAACTGTTATTGTGATTTATTGGAAACTGTTGACAAATAATTATTTTTGATTTAATAAAAAACATTATAAACAGAAGAAAGGGGTTACCATGGGTTCCCCGGCAGCCCCATCATATGCCAATATTGTTATGGGTTGGTGGGAGACTTTGGTTTTAGAAGCTGCTAGAGAAAATTACAACATATACTTCTATAAAAGATTTGTGGATGATTTCTTCTTCATCATAGAAGGCAATAGAAATATAGCTAAAGAATTAGTTGAGTACATTAACTCTAGATGTGAGTTTTTAAGGTTTGTACTGGGGGACTGTGGGGAAAGTGTCAATTTTTTGGATGTACATCTAGAATGGAATGAACATTTTAAGACTTTTGAAAGTAGTATACATAGGAAAAATACTTTCACCAAAGGGAACTTACATTATAATAGCAATCACCCACATTTTATTAAGAAAAACATAGCCAAAGAACCATTAATTATAGCCAGCAGAATGACCAGCAAAGCATTACACAATGATTTTAATTTTATTCTACAGTTATTCATAGAAAGGAGGCATGAAGGGTAATATTTAATTGATTTAAAAGAAGAAATATTCAATAAATGGTAGACCCATTATCCCCCTATTCTAAAATGTGGTTTTCAAAGGTATATAAACAAAAATAGTGTTACAACCAATAGTAAAAGGTTGGTTTGTAGTCTAGATAAGACAACAGATTGTATGGACATACGTAGAATTATTCACAATAACTGGAAAATTCTGCAGGGAAATAGTGAATTGTTTAAAATAGTTGGTTTGAAACCCAATTTTGTTTACAAAAGTAATTTTAACCTAAAAGGGTGGTTACAAAATGATAATTCCATGTACCTCTTTGATAATGGGCCTAAAGGTATAGCCATGGGGATGTTTAAATGTGAGTACTATAACTTTTCTAGGTACATATTGGAAGGCCCCTTTCTGTCCTTAAAGATGTTCCCACATACATTAAGGGTACCAGGTCCTTTAACTGTAGGACTAATGGGGTTGTATATATTGGGGTGTGCAGTGGATGCACAGCTTTTTATGTTGGAATGACCACTAGAGCCTTATTTGAAAGAATTAGAGAACATGTTTATAATATTAAAAAGAAAAATCATAATAGTTCTCTTTATAAGTACACAGTTGATTGCAAGAAATACAACAAATTCCATTTTCCATTCTTGGGAAAGGAAAGGTTGATTAAAAGGGAGGAGATTTAAAATTTCTTTTAGAGCAAAGGGAAACAAGTTGATAAAAAAACAGGATTGAATGAAACAATTAATATTGTGTTTTTTTAAAATACAGAAGGTTATATTTAATTACGAAGTGATTTTAGTAAGTAAATAGTTGTTTTGTACTCTGTTGAATAATTTAATTGAATTATTAGCTAGGCAATGAGTGGGGATGGATTGTGTGATGTGTATATGTATGTATATATATATATATATATATATATATATATATATATACACACACACACACACACACACACACACACACACACACACACACACACACACTGTTTTTTTACAAATGGTTTATGTGTTTCTGATGAAGTTTATGGACGAAAGCGTTTGTCATAAAAGAGGTTTTTATGCGTTTACAGTCATTTCTGAGTTTTTTGCCTTTACTGTGCCATCTTTCTGATTTTTGTTGTTGTGTTTTCAGTATTGGAATCTGAAGGAGTTGTTCTTTATTGTGTTGTATCTTTCCAGAAATGATGTAAGCTTGAAGTATTTTCCTCATTTGTGTTACTCATTTACTTTCTTTTTCTCTTTTATACTTATCCCTTTAAATATTCCTTTTCGGTCTCTTACTCTTTTGCCAATTAAATTATTTTTACTTTTCACTATTTTCCAATTTATATCTTCCTCATCATTTATTTCAGAATCTTCTTCCATAATATCTTCTATTTCCTTTTTTCCTTTATCCTTGTCTTTATTTTTACCCTGATTTTGCTTTCGTACTTCCTCTTTATCTTTTCTTGGGAGTCTTTCTTCTCTCAGTATACTATCCTCACTTTTTTTTTCATCATCCTTTTTCTCTAGATTACAATCCATCCATGAATGCCTAATTTTGTTACATTTATAACATTTAATTTCAGATGTATTTGCATCATGGCCTGTTTCCCCAGAAATGTAGCATTCCCTCTTATCACAGTTACTTATCAAGACATGTTTTAGGTTGGCCCCAATATTTTACAACACCCCTTTTATCTTCTAAACTTATCATACTAGGGATATGAACAATTTTTCTTTCTCCATTTTCAGTACATTCTGACTATCCCATCCACCAGTCCATAATCTTATCACATACTTTGCTAATGTTCATAACTTGTTTACAAAGTTTGCTTAAATGTCTCTTTTAAATTCTCTTTTTCAACTTCAGTTCAAAACTGAACTTTTGTTTCTCTGTGAAATGCTTTAACCACATAGGAGTTCCATGGATTATAGTTCTTTTTCTTTTTATACTCTCCCCAAAAAACTTTACAGTATAGAACTAGCCTCAACAATAATGTCACAAAATGTCTCTTTATGAATAAGAATAAAAGTTCTTACTTCATGAGCCTTCACTCACAGTGCGGCCTTTAAATTATCCCAATTGTCATGCCTATCCATTTCTTTTTTTTTTTTTACTTCTTCTGAGTTTTTACTGTGGATTTCCTTTGGTTGTTGACATTTCCTTCCCTCTGTTCATCTCTTATCACTTTCCCTGCAGATTCCTTAAGAGACTTGGGATATGATTTCTTTTTCTGGCAATCTTCTTTTAAAATGGCTTCCAATGCTTCTGATTGGATTTTGTCCATAATATCACCTCATGAAACATCTTTCCCACTCTCCAGTTTGCTCTGCAACAACAATTCACCCAGAATATCCCAACTGGAGGATTGTAATAAAACATCCAGCATTGTTTTGAACTTTTGCTTCTGATAAAACAATTTTTTTCTGAAACAGCTCCTCAGAATCCTGTACAGCCTCAAACAGCACATCGGCATTCACCTCTATGCTGCCCACCATTTTGGATCTCCTTGAGTGCTGTTCTCCCAGCCGCCACTGCACTAGGATCAGAACAAGCACTCTCCTAATGAGTAGGAAAAGTTCCCTGATGCGGTGGGCAAATTTCCCTTAGTAGCATAAATACCATCTGGGGTCTCCCTTGAAAAGACTGGTTAACAAAGGATAATTAAAAAAAATAATAATAAAATACATATCGATGCAAAACCTGTTACTACCTTAACTTTTTTTAAGTGATTTAGAGTCATCTGCTCTTATCTGCCCAGTTTTGAAGAATATCTGAGATTTTGTCCTCATATTTATGCCACATTCTTGAATAAGCCACTTAACCAGACAGTGCTTTGGAGAAATTGTGAATTTAATCTAGACTACTTAATGATCTCCAGGACTGCATGTCTAGTAACTATGAACCTGTTGTCATTGTTTGCCAGCCACTCCCTATTGTATATCGTATCTAGTTCAGGAAATGTTATGGTGATATCACCAGTGCACCATTTTTTAATGTAACATAGGCAATGTAGTCTTCAAGGGCAGCAGGCACTGTATTTGAAGATGAAGCACTGAAATGTAAAGTTATTTGCCAGCAGAAAACTCTGCATTAGTAATAGCTCTCTTTAATGTAGAATTATTCAGATGACTTTACATCAGCAGAGATTGTACATATTGAATGACATTGGTGGATTATAATAACAGCTGTTTGTGGGGTCTTTTATGGTTGAAATGTTCTGAAATGGGTAACTTTGTCATTATTGGTTCATACACTGTGTTTCACTGCTTACTGGAAAAATGTTCAAAACTCCAAAAACCCATTCTGGAATCAAGGAATATAATTTCATATAATCAGGAAGGTGAATCAAAAAACACATGCATTTATGAAAAGCCCTAAAAATGTGTGCAGGGGCCTGTGGTTTGAAATCAACCCAGGGTCCAAGGTACACTTAATGCAAAAATTTGAGTCTCAGTACATTTTTAATGAGTGAGTTTCAATGCATTTTCAATGAATGTGAGTTTCAAGGGTAAAAAAAGGTTTACTGTTGCTCCTGCTAGGTCTGTTTTCAGTGTGAGATTTTTTCGTTTGTTTTGTTTAGCAAATAGCTGTCAGTGTCTGTGCTTTTTTAAATTAAATCCTTATATCTGTAATCATTGTAAACGTAAAGAAGAAAATAGTATATACACTGACAGGTTTGAACATTGTTCATGCAAATTGTGGAATGACAGACAAGTAATGAGATGCTGGGATGGCTGTGGGGGGGGGGGCAGGTCTATTACCATGCATAGGGCACCATTTCACCATTATCCGTCTCTGACGGACCTGTTGCCATGAGTCTGTTATTAATTCTGAAGACATCTCTCACTGTCATCTGAAGCCTCTCACTCAACCAAAATTCTTGCACTGTTTCTAATCTGTCCTCCTCCCTGATTGGTAGACTCTGGATTCCAAGCCATATGGCTTTGCTATACTGTCCTTCCATCTTGTCTCCTGGATACACAGGATATCCAGCTTCCTCCTTACAGTCATGGCATCTACTTCAAAGCTACATATTGAGTGTAGAGATCCTTAGTTTATGTTTGGCAGGCTGATTGGTTTTACATCCAGCTATAGCTCAACAGAGCTATCTCAGGTAACCCAAGCTGGAAAACTGGACACTGAATGGCCAGCAGCTTATTGATCAGTACTGCTGAGCATTATAGCAGGTGCTCATAGGCCAATATGAGCTCATAGATCCCATCCACCATTAGCTTGGTCCCTGGAGTAGGTCAGGATAGGCCGGGTTCTCAACCCAGTTATCACTGGCAAATACCCATTCCAATTTTTGATGATAACAGTCAACATGACTAAGTCACCTACAGGCAAAATTTACACCATTGATTGGCTACCCCTGACACAGTGAAGAGCATGTGATTGATGTTCTCCTACCTAGTGGATTCTGCTCACTACAGTGGATTCCAAAGTGGTTAGTCTATACAACTCTTCACCCAATAGGTACCATCTAGAGTCTGTGCTACTACCCACAACTCCATTATTGGGGGAGTTTGAGGTTGAAACACCCTTTTGTTTATTGGGAGATGGGGGAACCCCACAGAGACACGCCGAGTACATGCAAACTCTACAGAAGTCATGATCAGACCTTGTACCTTGTGCTTGGGAGGTGAAGACCTTAACCAATATACCGCAATGTGTATATACTAATGGAGTAGGCCTCCTTAAATGTGCACATTTAGATTACACAATAGATTCAAGCAAAAAATTGTATATGCATTTATATGCATTAGCATTGGTATTATTTTTAAAAGTGTTTGCTTGGCTGCCATTGTCAGTGAATAAATACTGGCAAGTGCTCTGCTCCAGCCCTTCGAGAAGTGAACTTTGTGGGGGGCCATGAACTAGAATGGTATGTGCTTATGAATTACTCCTGGATGCTAGGGAAGAGCTCCACAGCCTGCTCAAGGAGTATTAAAAACTTTGGGGTAAAATAAATAAAAGGCAATAATCTCCTAAACTTGAATCAAATTCAGGAAAGAAGTAAATGACTTGAATGGAGGCTGTTGAAGAGATACATGTAGAAAGATACTTGTGATCATCATATTAAATACTCTTAAGGTAAATATGCAATACAATAAGCTGATAGTGAGAACTGACAGAGTATTGCGGTGTAGAGCAAAAGACATCACCAGAAGAAATGAAGATATTATCCCTATGTATAGCAGACTGGTTCCAAGTAGTAAGGCCTTCTTCTCTGGACAGAAAATCTACAAGGCATCATATGCTGTATTATCCACTTTGTTTTTAACCCCTTTATCCAAAAATAGAGGAATTTCATAAGAGTTTTGCATTCCTCACTGAGGAAAAGCAGTTCCACGCCTATACTCAAACTGAAACTTAGAGTAATGGAATATGGCAGACTGACTCTGTGAAACATCATTAAATCTGTATCCGTACCAATTTATAAGGGACAGTATCTCGATCACCTTTTGACCATTCTTAGCAAAACTCTCACATGGGCTTGATGATGAGCAAATTATGTCTAGCACTTTATGTAATGTAATGCACCTAAGACTTCAATGTCTTCTTTAATGATTTACAAGGAGCTCAACCGTGAATTTGGTAGACTCATATTGTTATGGTTACTTTTCTAGAGAAATATATTTTATGTTTACTTCTGATGTAATGTCAACACAGTACATATATGCTGTAGATGGATTCATAGTTAGTTAATTAGTTTCAAAATTTCTACGTAAGCTCTACACAGTCCTAGTGATTAGCTTGGAACACAAACACAATACTAAATGAGAAAACCTCAAAGCCAATGGAAAGATTTAAACTTTTTTAAGCAAAAAGATTCTTAACACCTGTTAAATACATGGAACTTATTACAACAACTAGCAACAGAAAGGAAATAAACCAACTCTCCGTGTGGTCTTTAAATTAACAAAATGGAAAAAGGTGTTACTATCCCTGAGTAATCTTTCATTTTCAAATAAGTCCAATGTTAATATCATCCTGAAATAGAATCCTGTAGTGCCTTATAATCTAAAGCTAGAATCTACACATAACGGAACAAAATCTTAGAAAGCTTAAAGGTTCAGCATAACCCATTTCCATGCAGACAAGTATCCTCCTAGTAAATTCCCTTTCCATGTTCTCATGCATTAACAGTTAACCTTTGAAATACAAACAATATATACAGTTATGTTCAGTTACTGGCCTATTCCCATAGTGAAACACTGTACCTTGCTACATCAGGCTTAAAACAATACAAAACACATTTTTTTCAGAAAATATTGCAATCACAAAGAGCCACATAGAAAAGCATTGCATAAACTCAATAAACATCATAGGTTCGTAGGTAAATACTAGACTATTAGTCTATACACTATTACAAGCCTAGCTAATAACCAGAAGTCAGAACCAAACCCTGTGCATTATATCTGTGAGGTAAAGACCTTAATCTTTATGTCAAGCCCTCACCCCTCATTATGCCAACCCCCCCCCCCCCACCCCCAGGAATCAAACTCCTAACTAGAAAATGCAGCCCGATGACAATTCATCCCCTTAATTCTAAACATTAGTTCTCTGGTAAAACCCTGGACATTTCTCATGGGGGCTCTGCCATCAACACTACTTCCAACCAAACTCTAAAGCTATTACTCGAGAGTCTCACAAACTTGGAAAAAAAAGGAAAATTATTGTAAAAAAAAAAAAAGTTTAATGTACTCTCTTTTTATAAACACATTATTCATGCCCATTAGAAAACTATTTTACACTGAACAAATGAATTGGTCAAAAGAACTCATTATTTCCCTCCAGTCATTTGTCATTGGGGCCATATTGAAATATAACGCACCTTTCTGTATATTCTTGTCTAAACACCTGTTTCAGTTTGAAAAGCCCAGCAATTCCTTACTAAAAATCTGGTATATGAGCTCTCTATGTAAAATCAGTGCATCTAAAAGATCTCTCTTTCTTCTTTATCTACTGTAGACCTCTACAGGGTGACTTGTGTCTGTCTTAAAAGCTGTACATGATCCAGCCTTGCTTGACCTGCTACATATCTGCAAAACTGGTAGCAACACAGATACAAGAAAAGGGACCTAAAGTTTATATTACAATGCAAGCAAGACTTGGTGTGGCAGATATCTTTTCTAAATAATTCCCCACCATTGGAACAAATAACCACTTTTCTGTAAAGCAAAGCAAAACAAAATATGTTATTCACTATTTTAAAATCTAACTTAGATGAGTGGATGGGAAACCCACAAATTAACCCTGCCTTATACACCTTTATCCCTAAGGGAGTAATTAGTTGGTTGTACTTCAAAAGGCTTAACTGGTCTATTGCCAAAATAGCAGTCTATAGACAATGCAGTTAGGTTGTTCTTTTAGGTGTATCCATAATAGAGCATACTACCATAAGAAAAAGGAATATGGGGTTTGTTTTGATCCAAATCTAATGAACATTTTTAGCCTGTCAGGTTCTAATGAATGAAGAATACAATAGGTATGCAGTGCACTTACAACAATATGATCATTCTGAAAACCAAACACATGGGTTGTATCTTTATTCCTTTCAAGAAATGCTACAATATAATTATTATTTATCTTTTTGTATATTGACAGTCTCCATACAGTAAGACTCTGACATCTCCTATAACCACGAAGAAGTCAAATAAAGCTGTCTAAAAACGAGTTATGATGAACGATTTACATTTGAATTACTTCAGGTTTTACACAGAGGCCCTTATGTCAAAGAGACTAACCACTTTCAGAATGATTTTACCTCTGGTGTGTGACCACGATCAGGACAAAATAATTATGTCCAATGTATTTTAGTTTGTTTCACAAATACACACTCCCCTGAAAATCAAGATCTACAGTCAAGTAAATATGGTCATGTGATAAAGGATCCATTGCGTTTACACACAGACTACCCCACCAGAACAAACTTCTTTTTCTTAAACTAGGTACACCTTGAATGCTTAACCTTGATCAGTTAAATTATGTCTATAATAATGTATTGTAGCTCATTTTGCATACAGAAACAACCCCAGACTCATTTAACTGACCTCAAATTATAGTCAGTCAGTTGCTTTCAAACAGCAGATTGGGTGATTGTGATTGAATAAAAACAATTCCACATGTTAGAAAATATTTAGCTTGTTTCATATATCCAAATACCACACTTGTGATCATTTAACTGTGGTCAAATCACAACACATCTGTTTTTGCATATATAGACTAATCCTCCATGTATGACAATTTTGACTAGACACATCTCAGATGTTTAAGTGTGTTCAGATAAAAATAAATTCTGCCATAGATTCATATTTAGATTGCTTCATCTACATATAAACATCATCATTTACCCAGCCCATAACTGCTCAAAGTGGACAGAGAGGCAGTAATGAATTTCTTTGACGGACTAGCCCCACCTGAATTACCACCTTTTAACTATGTATACCTTTCTCTGCTCTGAAGTCATAAAACTATGCCTCAAAAAAAAAAAAAATAGTCACCTCCTTATTCCTTGCACATGCACACACACGCGCGCGCACACACACACACACACACACACACACACACACACACACACACACACAAGCAACCCTCCCAACTCCATCATTTTTTTAACTGTGATCACACTGGTGGTCCAGTGTATGTATGTATGTGTGTATATATGTGTATATATATCTGTATATATAAATATATATATATATATATATATATATATATATATATATATATATATTCCTCTGCTATATCCCATCATGTCACTAAAAATACAGTCAAGTACTGTATTCTATGTGGTCTGCTCCTTACCCCATGATTCTATATTCCCCTAAGTCTGGAAGGGATCCCAAAAATCCCACATATTCTGGGACTTGTATGCACAGTAGCATGCCACTCACCTAATGTGCTTTGCATGTGGTAGGGAGTCATTCCCAGAAGCAGGACTAATTGCTGACTGGCTACATTTTATTAGCATTATAGTCCTGCTTTTAGATCTGTCTTTACCTCTTCTTTTATACTTGGTTTGATGAACTATTTAGCTAATTATGCTAAATGGTTAAGCCTGTAATTAAAATAAAAAATGATAACTGATTAACATGCAGTAATTAAAAAAAATTCCTCCCAATGTGTAAGGGTACAGAAATTATTTAACTCACTAGTAGATGTAGTGGCACAGTTATTGGAAGTTGAGATAATGCGGGATCCAATTAAATATACTAAACAAATCAACTGCTTTAACAAGTATGCAGTGGCATATATGCCTGGCTGCACCCTTGTTCAGGGCTAGAAGCCAGATAGAGTCTTAGGTAGCATATCTATAATCTCTTAAATACTGAACGTACTTATATGGCTCATGATACAAAACGTTTTAGGTGCACCAAGGGAATTCTTACAATCTAAGTGGCACTATCTTTCATAAAAAGATGACATGTAAACATACATTCAAAATTAGAAGATTCAAGGTAAACAACTCATATAAGATACAAGGAAGTGTTATTTTATAACAATGGTTAGATCATTTTTGGAGCAAACTTCTGGAATAGTTAGTGTGGACAAAAACTGACCAAATGCAAGCATACATCATACTGGAAGTTTTTAGATTTCATAAAGACTGACAGAAGAATAAAACAATTGGAAATATAGTGCATGCATCTTGTCCAACAGGTAAAGGAATAGGTGGACCCTCATCAAAGTGTGCATTCATGCCCAACTTCATAAGTACTGACTGTCTTGACTATGGCACAGGTGACCTGGGCTAGATCAGTGGCTCAGGCATCGCTAGCAGCTGGCCAACAAAAATGAGAGTGAGTGGCAGTTGCCAGCTTGCACATCACGAGGATGGGTGGAGGTGGCAGCTAAGTGCGAGCACTGCTATGAGCCAGCTGAGCCCATACAGTCATGTTGTGTAGCACCAATAAAGCTGTAGGGCTTTCATGGAGACTGAGCCAGCTGAGCTGTGCAGTCATGGTGTTTAGCACCAGTAAAGCTGTAGGGTTTAAAGGAGATCGAGCCAGCTGAACTGTGCAGTCATGGTGTTTAGCACCAGTAAAGCTGTAGGGTTTTCAGGGAGATTGAGCCAGCTGCGCTGTGTAGTCATGGTGTTTGGCACCAGTAAAGTTGTAGGGTTTTCATGCAGATCGAGCCAGCTGAGCTGTGCAGTCATGGTGTTTAGCACTAGTAAGCTGAGGTGAATTCAGTATGCTGAGGCATGCTTCCCCTTGGTAGACTGCATTATCATGCTTGACAGCACTGCACAGGGGGTAGAGGGTCCTCCCAATGGATAAAATGGTAGAGCACCCCCTCAGGACAAGCAAAATGTCTTACACTCTAATGTTTGGCTCTGGTTGGGGAATGAAGGGCCAGTCATGACTCCTGGATGGGAAGGAATGGGTCATAATACTTAGTTCCCATGCTTCTAGAATAAATAGGCCACAGATGGGTCATAATACCTAGTTCCCATGCTTCTAGGCTAACTGGGTGTCAGTGGTGAAGCCATCAGGCAATGTCTTGGGGAAGCAAAAAAAGTCTATATTCACTAGAAAAAAGTCTATATAATATTAGTAACAATAAATTCAAAAGCAACCATTGATAGGATTGAACACATCATGCTAAGCTACATAATTAATCCAGACCGTGGCATTGTATTTTGTAGTACAGAAAGAAAGAAATCTACTTACCCTTCCTCTTCCTCTTCCTCTGAGTCATAGTCTGTGCCCACAGCCTCAGCAGCAGTCATATCGCTGGTCGACTGGCTCTGCTTCAGTCCACTCTTGTCAGTAATACGGATGGAATCTTTTCTTTTCTTTTTACCAAAAAACTTCTTAAATGACTTGAATTTTGATTTTTTCTTCCCTAAATCATTTTAAAAACAAATGGAAGTAAATATATTACTCTGAAATGGTTGACTAAAGAAAGCACTCAAGAAATTTCTTTGTGAGGAAGCCATCTTTAAATGCCTAGGTGCAGTCACATAATTGCAAATATGTATGCTTGTGACCTGAATACATGATCATTATGTGATTGCTTATCTATGTTTGTATTGCTCTAATATATCATACTACATATAGTTATGCCATATCATATGATCTTTGCTTAAATCTGTACATAGTTTTGCTTTCTTTATTTCTGACAGAGCAGCCATCCACAAAGGAGTTTTCTTTCTCTCAGTGGAATATGGGCCATCAATTTTTGCATCTGTCTGCAAGAAAAATACCACCACACTCCAGACAATCGTCAACGGTCTGTGCCGATTCATTATAAACTCAATCCTCCATGAGCTTCATTGTATTACACAAGAAAAAGCTAAATGAATTCCCATAAAACAAAGATTTTTGCATACTCTTAAGATTTGGACTCTACAAACTACTTCAGCTCCAGTCATTTACTCTCCTTGCATCTAAACATCATGCAAAAAAACACCTCATACAACCTGAGATGGGTCTACTTCATAACACTGAAATTTCATAATGTTGAATTTCATAACAATGAGACCATAACATTGAAAATTCAAAACACTGAAAACCCAAAACATTGATAACTCAGAACTTTAAAAGTGTGCTTCATAACATTGAAAACTACATTGCACAAATAAATATCACCTCCACCTACAACAACACCTAACTAACAAACACACTTTGTACTACATTTTTGCAGAGGGGGCAAACCCCACTGCACCCACCATGTGGGGGGCTCTGCCCCCCATAAATTAAATATACCAACTCCAAGATCGCACTACAGTGGAAAAAAGTTAATTTCCTAACCTCAGTGTATGGTGTGAGGTCAGGAAATTAACTTTTTTCCACTGTAGTGCTTTTTTTTCCTTGTAAAATGTTTTATATTTCACATAGGCTGAGCTTGAAATTGGTTATTACCCAGATAAACAAATATAAATAAATGAAATAAGTAAAAGAATGTTGACTGAAAAGGGGATCACACATCATAATTCACCTACCTGTATAATATATAAATAAATAAATACATAGATGAATGATTATGATGAGCGCAGTAATGTAATATATGCTGTGTAACAGTAAAGGACTATACCGCATTAATGTTAAATCTTTATTTTATCCGGTGCTCTTACTTAGACAGAACAGTTGACCGTAACCATTTGCTGACAAAAGTTCAGTATCTGACATCTATTTGTTATGCACTCTTTTTTTTACTGTTGGCAGAAGTTGGAGCCTGTCCTGCTGAAAAACTAATTGATACAAGGCAGATGGCAGCTCTGGATGGGTTGCCAGTTCATCACAGGGTATCTACATGTACATCTATTGGTAAATGATGTCACCAGTTACCCTTCCAGGTTTTTTTTTTAATTTGATTTAGGAACGGACAGAAAGTGAAAAGCCATTTAAACATTGGATGAAAATGCAAAGTGCAATGACGCCAACCAGTAATAATCAAATCAAGTGTCCAAGCAGTGTTTGAGAGCAATGTTCATCAATACACTAATGCTATATCAGGTCATTGTCAGAAATGATACGTTATAGTAATACAACATTATAACAGTTTAGAGAATGGGCAAACTGTACAACAACATGCTGATTGGAGAATAAACGTTCTCCAGCAGGTATTAATGTACAAGTAATGCCTGCTGAAAAACGAGTTTGCCACTTCACGGCAGCATATCAAGCTGCCGAGAAGCTCGGACTGTAAAAACTAATAGCTGCCATTTTTTTATGCTTGCTCACCGAGTGTAAAACATATTTAAAAAAAAAGAAAACTAAAAAACAAAAGTGTGTTTATTTAATTGTGTGTGTGTGTGTGTGTGTGTGTGTGTGTGTGTGTGTGTGTGTGTGTGTGTGTGTGTGTGTGTGAGTGTATTCGAGCATGTGAGTGAAACCGAGATCAATAGAGTGGTTACTAAGCACCGCTTTTGCTGTTTAGAGAGTGTAAAATCTAAGTATACTGCAGTGGTGGTGCTGCGGTAGCGTTGTCGCCTCATAGCAAGATGTTGTCCCATTTGATTCTCAGCTAGAGCATCTTCTGTATGGAGGCATACATGAATGGGGCGTGCCTTCGTTGAAGGTTGTGCGTCAGGGCTGGTAACCCAGTACGTAAAAATCCACTACCAATCATTAGAGGACCGGAGTTCCGCTGTGGCGAGCCCTAACCGGGAAAAGCCGAAAGACACAAACAGAGTGTAAAATCTAAGTAAAACAGAAAAAAGTTGTGTGTATGCTTATGTTTCTGTCTGTGTGTGTAAATGCGTGCATGAAAGCAAGGTGTGTGCAAGTGAGACAGAGTGAAGACTGAGAGAGATCGAGCATCAGCAGCATTGAAAAGGTTCACGTACATCTCACCTGTTAGATCAAATTAACTGAATAAAATCTAAAGTAAAGGGGGGGTCAAAGGTTCAAAACAGGAACATATTCCTCTTAAAAAAATCACCAAATTCCTTCAGTAATAACACTTGTGTTAGCATGCATCTTTCTGAAGTGCAAGTGCATGCGTGTGTGTGTGTGTGTGTGTGTGTGTGTGTGTGTGTGTGTGTGTGTGTGTGTGTGTGTGTGTGTGTGTGTGTGTGTGTGTGTGAAAGACAGAGAAGGGGAGACAGTGAGATGATGGAACACTGGCAGCAGCAGATAAGAGGCTTGCATACCTCTCGACCCTTTAGCTCAAGAAATCTGGATAAAGCCTGAATAAAGGAGGAACAAAAGGCTCAAAAATAGGAATAGATTTTAAATGTCATACTTATAAAATTACAAAGTACTGCGGTGGTGGTGCTGCGGTAGCGTTGTCACCTCACAGTTAGACGTTGCCCGTTCAATTCTCAGTTAGAACGTCTTCTGTGTAGCGACATGCGTGAATGGGCATTCCTTCGTTGAAGGTTTTGCATTAGGCCCGGCAAGCCAGTACTTAAAAATCTACTGCCAATCATTAGCGGACCGGAGTTCCGCTGTGGCGACCCCTAACCGGGAAAAGCTGAAAGACACAAACAAACTTATAAAATTACAAAGTAAGTTAAATAACAGAATTTGTGTTAACATGAATTTTTTGAAGTAAATAAAGTCTGAAAGTCAAATGTATGCCATTATTTAGTGACTATAACCCCAATGACTGGGAAGAAATCATACATTTTAGGAGGTTTAAGCCTTCCTGATTTTCAACTGTACTACAAAATTATTAATGCTAGTCGCATCATGCAAATAGCTAACTATGACCTAATAGATAATGAATGGTGCCCAATATGGATTAAATTATTCTACCAAAACACCATGACAGCTAAAATTAACCCAAAATCGATTCCCATCATTAATCAAGGAACTCTTAAGACTACAAATATTCACCCAATTTTAATTAATAAATCTGAAATTTTCAAGAAATTACTGATATCAATAAATCTAAAATACACAATTATTCTTCTACAACCAATTCATAACAACCCTGATATAAAACTAGCAAACTCTATGGTAAACCTGGATAAATACCCATTAATAAAAAACTATACATTATGGGACTTCTACCAACTACAAAACCTCTCATTGGAAAACATCAAGAACCTAATTAGAGCAAGCAATAAATATAAGGTGATAATTAAACAAATCTTATACATAGTACTGTAACCAAAGATATCATTGTAAATTAGCAAGATATCAAACTAGCACAACAAATCCAAAAACTGCTTTTATACAAAAAGAAAATGATCTCAAATACATATAAATTAATAGTAAAAATTAAATATCAAAATACAATACTGTTTTCAAAGTTCTAGGAAGGAAAAGGTAGTATCATATCAGACAATCAGAAAGAATTAGCTATTAGAAATACTATGAAACTGACGCCATATAAAAAAATGAATTTACACTCAGATCATAACTGATCTTCAATAATGCATATCCTACACCTGTACACCGTAACAAATTCAATCCAAGTCACCCTATAGCCCTTTTTGCCCTAATAAAGAGGCTGACATCCTCCACATATTCTAGAGCTGCAAAACGTTTATAAACTATAATGCTCACTAAGACTTCTCTTAGGGAAATCAGGTTATTCAAAATTCACTTTGTCCTGGGAGACAGCAATACTGCATATATTCAAAAGTAAGAATAATAGTTTCTCCAACCACATAACAATAAAACTATGAAACGTATTAAAATTTTATATAGCAAAAAACTGGTTGGACAGATCCAAAGTATCCTGGTCAGAATACAAGGACATGGCCAAAAATATATTTTGGCTAAGAAGCTTTATATAAAGAGCCAAAAGAACCAAACATATTATCAGAACTACTGCAAAGCATTAATTGATATTTTATCATAAATGGCAAACGATGTTAATTACACATAGATAGTAAACACAACTCTAACTAACTTAACACCACTAACTAAGGTGACATTCTTGTAGAAATACCACTAACTAAGGTGACATTCTTGTACATATGTATATAGAGTATAGTAGAGTAGACTGTTAACGTATGGTAGGTTGGTGTTGTGCCTCCAGTTATACTCTCATTTGTAACCAGAACATACAAGTGAACTGTTGTAATATAACAATGCTCTGACTATGACATAACATAGCATAGCTTCATAGTAATCCAAAGTGTAATCTTAGCTTGTTTATAGTTCTGTAGTAGAAATGTGTAACACCTAGTTTAAATAACTTGCTAAATGTTAAGCGTTATGCAACATCAACTGCTTCATGTGTTTTATGACCTGTTACTCTTTCTGGTTTGCATTCTATATAAGAAAAATACTCATTAAAAAGATATTCGATAAAAAAAAAATAAATCACACATTTTAGCAGTAAGGGACCAAAAAATAAAGCAAATATCTAGATATTTTTGAAATTATATATTTTGGATGTAAAATGCTTCCTCTAACATTATTTACATATACCACAGCAACTTTGAAACACTAGGAGAACTATTTTAAATCAAAAGTATATAAAAAATAAGTAAGTAAAACACAACAATTGTAGAGAGAGCCCTTTCTCTAAGCACAATAATACCTTCCAGGGTGTGTGTTAATGTGTAATTAATGCCCTTCCAGGCCATAGGCTTCGGGCCTCAGAACACCCCTGGGTGGGTGTTAGTTACACATTAACACACACCCTGTCAGGCATTATTGTTTGTGTTATCAGGCAACTACTGAATGTGCTTGTAGTTTTAATAAACTGAGAGCCTAGTTACATGAATATGGTTATAGCTCAGGTTGTGCATCTCACAGAACAATATTTATAAAATAAAAAGTAATAGATATCAGGCATGCAGAACTTCATATTGGGTTGATATTAATATCCTAACTAAGGAAATGACACATCAAACCACCTAATAGTACCATACTTAATGGTATTTTATATATACAAAAAAAAAACAGTTAAAATAAAACCGTGCATTCAAGCTAATAGAAAATGATAACTTTAATATGCAAATTAAAGATTTACAAATTTACCCCAACAAATTACATAACGGATATACCTAAGGATAGATTAACAGCTATAGAAAAGCAAAATAAGGGTCACAAGCAGTACACTAAAACAATATAAAATGTGTAATCAAATGATAGTAAAAATAAAAAAGTAATATTATTTTCTTTATTTGTTTATTATTTTGTTTTTTGTTGAATAGCTTAGTTTGACTAATAAAGACCTATTTTAAGGGGAGATCTAAGATGACAATTACACTGATTAGGGGACATTTGGCTAGAACACCAGGGAAACTCCTTTTACTAAGTACTATGGATTTTTTATATCAACATGAGTAAACAGCAGCTGAGACAGATGGGGTGTCAGTTTATTATTTCATATAAAAGAGGAACATCTAAACTGTAGCACCTCATAATGTTGTACCATATTGAAAGTACTGGAACATGAATCAAAGCTTCTTCTGTGGAATAAAACTCACAGCCTTTTAATATGTCTAGCATTAAAGGCAAATAAGCCATGCATACTGACACAGGCTACCTGAATGTGGTATTATACAAGAGTATAAACATCATTTAAATGCTTTATTTTATTGAACTATATAGTAGAGTAGACCACATGAGCCATATTTGGTCACAATCTTGTTACAATAAGAAAACAACATAACAATGCAGAGTAAAGAAACATAATGGAAAGGAAGCAAAACTGCAAGAATCAAAAATATAACAGTGCAACGCAACTGGTATGCATATTATACAATTAACGTAGCCAGAGGGTTTTCTGTATATCTGCTAGGAGACTGTATTATGAAATAGGATGAACACTGAAGAGTTGCCTTGAATAATGTCATTAAGATTATTACAGAGATAAGAATCATTTGTTGCCATGCCTTACTTACTAACTGGACAGTAGTACTGCCCAGGTGTGGCAGTTGCTAGTGTGACTCACTTTACTGTTGCACTGTTTTCTGAATGAGATCAATTCAGGGGATTTCTCCCTTTCCCTAAGTTGATTTGTATTAATTAAGTGGGTGTGCAAGAGGGGGTGGCAGGCATCCTCCTTCCCCCTTCCATTTCAATTTTTTTTTAATTATTGTCATTCACCTCTGAAACAACAGAGGCAGTGCAGTGGTGCAGTGGTCAGCATTGCTGCCTCACAGCAAGTGGTTCTCAGGTTCAATTCTTGGCTGGGGTGCCTTCTGTGCGGAGTCTGCATGTCTTCCATGCATTTGCATGGGTTTCCTCCAGGTGCTCTGGTTTCCTCCCACATTCCATAGACATGCATTTGAAGTGTTTATCCTCAGCCCTCCAATGAAAATGAGCTCTGTCCTAGGTGGACTTTCCCAGTAAATAAATTAAATAAGAGCTCATAACAGTTATGGCTAACAAGAGGTCAGGGATATAACTATGGAGCACCAAGTAGCTTAAGTAACACAATTTGCACATTAACGCTGTGTTTGCACAGTCAGATGCTATTTTGCTTTAGACATAAATTTGTTGAGGGTTAACAGGCAGGCAAAGTCAGCTAGCAGTGGATCTTGGGCTATGGAACAATCAGTGTTAAAGGCAGTGGTACTATGATCAAGAGACTTAGTGGAATCAAAATAGTACAGAGATGGCAAATGAATGTAGTGCTTTGGTAAATGTGATGAATATCGAGTACCTTACAAAGAGGGTCAGTATCCAAGAGTCAGTAACTTATAAATTGGCATGCATGTAAGGATCATGGCCCTTAAACCTACAGTGAGTCG
The DNA here is from genome assembly GCF_019279795.1 of Protopterus annectens. Lineage (NCBI taxonomy): Eukaryota > Metazoa > Chordata > Ceratodontiformes > Protopteridae > Protopterus > Protopterus annectens. Next base: position 166,431,719 of record NC_056735.1, read on the forward strand.
ACCCAAACTAGAAAGAATGATACAGACATGCTGCCTTCCTGGTAATTAGAGCATGAACCTGTACATTTATTCTACAGCTTATGTAAATGTCTTTGTGTTTGCTTTAAAGTTAGAAGTCGTTATGGGTGGAGCATACCCAAGTGTGGAGTTAGTCATTTCTTTCTTAGGGTGAATCTAGCTTCTTTCATTAAAAGTTTTGAAACTCTGCAATAGAGACAACTGCATGCCCAAAAGTATCTTAATATGCTCGGCAAAGGAAAATTTAAATGGTAGATATGTAGAATATAACTTTGAGGCCAAATAAGTAGGCCCATACCTCCTTCAGAATGGGGAATATATAATCTTGTTATACACTGATTTTTATAAGTCATTTGATGAGCGTGAATCATTTTTCTTGTTTTCCTGTCAAACTGATCCAATACCTTATGCAGCCAGTCAATCACCCCAAAACTGTAAGTGAGGACAGGAAGGGCAAACTGTTTTATAGTTTGGACTTTGCTCCTAGACGTCAGGGCTGTTTTCAGTATTAATTTTATTTTTTTACTAAGTTTTGTTTGCATTTGTTCATACTTTATTGTCGATCCTTCATCAATTCCCAAATATTTAAACACTACCTCCTGCTCACGTTCCTTTGTATCCCAGTCCTTTCACAGACTGATATTTTCTTTGTGCAGCTTTCCTGCTTTAAAGGTTGGATTTTGCACATTTATAAAGACCAAATGACTTTATTATATCATCTGAGAAAGTTTTGACCACTTGCAGTTGTGCTTTCAGCTCCTCATCTGATGAAGTATACACTTTTAAATCATTCATAAAAAAGATGAGAAATCTTTACACTTTGTTGTTTTCTGGGACCCAAATTGTAGCCATGACCTAATTTGTTAAGTAGACAGTTTAATGGGTTAAGGGCAAGACAGAGAGTCATCTTGGAATATCCCCCTTTGAGTTTTTAACCCTGGGAAGTTAATTTTCCATTATTATGGCTTAGCTGCAGAATGGCTCCAGAGTTTCAAAAACGCTCCAGAGAGCACCCCTGCACTATCAGGCTATAACTCATACCACACTTTTTGGCCATGTAACCTGGACCAAAACACCAAAGGTGGAGATGTGTCCATATTCATTAAGGATATCTACACCTCCAGGCTAGTTGCTCAGCATAATGCATCCGAGGTTATCCAAGAACAACTAACTCTGGGCAAAACTGCAGTCCAAATTGTAGCTTGCTACAGATCCCCCACCATGCCCCAGGATTCCCACTCCTATTTTCTTGATGTACTGGAAAATATTAGGGTTCAACCAAACACCCTAATAATGGGTGATTTCAACTACCCCACCATTAACTGGGAAAACTACTCGTGTACCAACTCCTAAGCTCAACGCTTTCTGGAATTCATAAACTCCAATGCCCTGGATCAACTTATCCACACCCCCACCAGGGGCAACAATATCCTAGACCTAGTCATTACCAACATGAGTGACCGGTGTTCCACACCTGAAGTCAACTCCTCGTTGGTCCGATCCGACCATAAGCTAATCACCCTTGATATCCACATCATGCCCCCCACCCCCCATTAAGGAAACCACAGTAAAAAATTTCTCTAAAGCCAACTTCATGATTCTTAAGACAGAAGTGGTGAACTTCATGACACCCATGCAGCTGGACAATACAGTTACAACTGCTGAATCCTACACAAATGCACTCCATAAGCACTTACACAAGTGCATGGATCATCCTATCCCAAACAGAACCAAGACACTATCCTGCAAAAAAAGGAAGCCTATCTGGTGGTCCCCGGCCATAAATAAACTGTACAACAGAAGGAAGAAACTGTTGCAAAAGACAGTAAAATCCCATGAGTGGAGGAGCTCCCTGGTCAGCCTCAGTAAGAAGCTGAGATCCCTTATAAGATCCTCCAAAGGTAGCTATGAAAACAAAATCACCACTAATTCTAAGGATAACCACAAAGCATTCTTAGGCTATGTCAAGAATCTCGATGGCAACACCCAGATCTGCTCTGAGTTACAGCAAAATGGCACGAAATTTACAGAACCAACTGATATTGCCAACATCATGACAGATAGGTTTAGTGCTAACGTTATACCCCCCCCCCACCCCCCTAAAGGGCCCATATCTATACAGGAAGAATGCAGAGTCCCTGTAATCACAACTATACAGGTAAAAGCTGCACTCTCTAAATCCAAAAACACAGCATCCATGGGACCGGACAACATCCCAGGCTACTTTTTACATGAACTTCAGAACAAACTGGCTCCCCACTTAAGCACCATGTTCAATAATTGCCTCGCATCAGACTTTGTGCCCACTGAATGGCGCACAGTAACAGTTAACCCACTTCACAAAGGGGGAGCCACTACTGATCCCGGGAACTATCCCCCTGTTAGCCTGACGAGCCTGGTCTGCAAGGCCATGGAACGTATCATCATGGAACTCATAAACAAAGACATTGGTAACTGCCAAACTCTGGATCCCACCCAGTTCAGGTTTGTGAAAGGCAGATCATGCCTCCTGAACCTGATCGACTTCTTTGAGGCAGTCACCAAAGCCGTAGATGAGGGTAAGGTGGTTCACACAGCCTATCTTGACCTCAACAAAGCTTTCAACACCATCTCCCATTCTGGAATTATAGCTAAACTCACTAAACTAGGTATAAAGCCCTACATCACAAGATAGGTTGCCAACTGGCTCACTGACAGAATCCACACTGTAAAAGTTGCAGACTCCAAAGCTGACCTCAAACCAGTGACAAGTGGAGTACCAATTGGTTCAGTCTTGGGACCTCTCCTGTTTGGTATCTACTTCTCTGAAGTATAGGCTAACACAAAAGGCACAGATGCCTGGTGTCAGAGCCATGGCCTCAAGCTCAATGTCAAAAAGTGCAGTGTCATCCCCTTTGGTAAAAACTCTGTACCTATGAACTACCACATAGGCAGCAATCTACTTAACACCGAATGTGTGATAAGAGACCATGGGACCCAGGTGGACAGTGGTCTCTCCTTTGAGAGTCACATCGTCACAGTAGTCAGGAAGTCCTTCTACGTGGCACACCTCATCATAAAAGGGTTCTCATCCAGGAAAAAAGAGGTCATTGTTCTCCTGCACTCGACACTCATTAGACCCATTATAGAGTACAATGCCACTTTTGGAATGTACCTCGCAAGACATCTGCAGCAGCTGGAAAGGCCACAGAAGTACCTCACAAAGAGGATTACTGGCCTCAAACAAATGCCCTACACTGACCGTCTCAAAAAACTGCAACTTTACTCCGTAGCATATCGCCTACTCTGAGGTGATCTCTGCCTAACATATAAAGCTATGTCAAACCCAGAGTTGTTGGACATGCTACATCTAAAGAAATCCCAATCCCTCCAAGCTACATGCTCTAGGGACCTAAACCTTGTCACCACAATAAACAGGACATGCTGGAGGGATAGATTCCTGTACCAAAGACTTCCCGTACTCTGGAACAGGCTACCTATCTATGTCAAGCAAAGTTCTTCATTAGCACTCTTCAAGAAAAATCTTGATGAGTGGATGGGAAATAGGAAATACACCCCGGGGATCACTTCTGTGTCTCTGCTCGACATTGAAACAGGAAAATAATTTTCTTGGGTGGCGTAAGCCAGGGAACCTTGTTGGCTAGGCTTACATAGGCCCTTGGCCGATAGCCTAGTACCTACCTATGAACCTATGCTTTGTCACTGTTGCATGGCCACTGTAATGTAATCAATCAGTGTAGGGTGCATCTTCTACGTTTGTAAGCACTCTTTTATCCATGAATGTGGGATGCCGTCAAATGCTTTTTTGTAGTCTATCCGTGCCATACTTGGATTTTTCTCCTTTTTACAATTCTCCATTATGACTTAATTTAACAACAAATGATCCTTTGTTTCATACGACTTTCTTTTATTACCCTTTTGCTCTATTGCCATGATTGAGTTTTCTTCTAAGTGATTATAAACTCTATTGGCATCAATTCCAGTATATAGTTTATACATTTTGGAAGGCAAGTTTCTGGTCTATAGTTTTCAGGATATCTTGTAGGTTCACTCTTAAGGAGGAGTATCATTTTTCCTGTTGTTAGCCAAGTTGGTATCTGTTTGGGATGTGCATATAAATAGTTCTTACTCAGAGCTAAATCTTTGTGCAAAGTTGTTAATACGTTCAGCCAGAAGTTAGGTACTATTTCTTCTGCTTCTTCTATCCATTTGGTATTTTTGTTACGTTCCACAGGGCCTTCATTGATGTTTCTCCAAAATGTGACTATTTCTTCATTTTTTGGTGGTACTTCTGTTCCTTTTGCTTTGTTTCCTAATTCTCTATAAAGCTTTTTGGGTCATCAATAAATTGCTTACTTTGTACTTTTCTTTTATATTTATCTGCATATCTTCTAATTTTTCTGCCTGTGCTAATATCTTTAGTTTATTATTTGTAGGCCCTTGTCTGTTCTGATAACGCTCATTACATTTATCACAACTATCTTTTTAAGTGTTTTTGTTGATTTGTTCCCTCTTCCGTACTCTTCTAACAGTGGCACTTCTTGTCCTAATTGCTTTATACTTTTCTCTATTCAGTACTTCCATGATGGCATTCAATTTCTTCCCTTCCTTTCCCTTACTACCTTGTGTTCTTGTGGTAGGACTTTATCTGTTACTAATTTAGCTGCACAGTAATATATCCTATTTACTTCTGTTATATCACGTGAATTTCTGTGAACAGTAAGGATTACTGTGTTCATTTGTTTTATTAAACTTCTAACATTTTGGGTCTTACTGACTTTTTGTAATCTATTTCTTTCATTGATCTTAATATGTCTATCCATCTCTATTAAATCAAGCAACTCTTCCTTAAATCATTTTCTTCTAAACTAAGGGTACATTCATTGTTCTCAGTTTCCTGTGGGCATTCTACAGAAAGTTCCAGAACATCTTCCTGAGACATATTCTCTTCACCTTCATTCTGTGTCATCCATTGCGCTTTCATATGGGAACTCACTGGCCTATCACACCACAACACTGACTGCATCAGAGTTGCCACAGTTTTCTGCTCCTTCCATTGTGGTGCAACTCCAACTAATTTTTATACTGGTTTCTTACTGAAGGCTCCAAAGTACCCTCATGTGGCAACTGATCAGATTCTTCCCATTCCACAAGTTTCTCCTTAATTTGGAGACTCTTTCTTCTGCCATGCTGTGATGATACCGAGTCTATATTATGTGATCAAAGAATCTTTTCTTCGAACACATAATAATCGACACATATACAGTGAACAGTATAAACCGCAAACAGCCACATCCCCGAATTTATTCCTTGGGAAAAAAATTCAGTTGGCCATTATCAGGAATTGCCCTTTTCTTCAATGTAGAGTGATCTCAGAGTTGGTATATTTAGTTAGGGGGTGTGGGGGGCAAGCCTCCCCACTTAATTAGTGTTTTAAAGTTTGCTTTTTATTTTATGGCAACGTGAATTTTTTCCCAAGGACCCGATGTTACCATATTTGGATTTTCTACACTAAATCTTTCACTTTGCAGGTAATCCATAACTTCAGTCTCTGTTTCGTTAACTTCTCCATTACTAATCCTCTTTTCAGCTCCCCACCTTTGTTTTCTTGTTTTTGTGTTGTAAAATGCTTCACATCCAGATGCCTTTTCCTGTATTTCTCTTCAAATATCTTTGTTGCTTCTTTTTTGTGTTGATTAGTTTTGCTTTCTTCTTTGTATAAACATTGCACCATATTAAATCTCTTTTACTTTCCCATGTCCATGTTTTTTCTTCAGATGGCTCCCGCTCCACCTGTTTCTTCTTACTTCGGGGACTCATTGTTCCATCATGCTGTGACATAACCTATGTTAGTCTTTCTACACTAAATTCTTCACTTTGCAGGTATTTTATAATTTCTGCTTCTATTTGTTTAACTTCTTCTTTACTAATCTTCTGTTCTACTTCCCCACTTTGTGATCTTATTTTTTGTACTGTGAAATTTTTCATATCTGGGTGCCTTTGCCTGTATTTCTTTTCAAATATCTTTGGAGCTGCTTTTTTGTATTGAATAGTTTGGCTTTCTCCTTTGCATAAATACCGCACCATATCAGATCTCTGTTTCTTTCCCACGGTCCATGTTTCTTTTTAATACCTTTCAAAAATCTCTAAATTTTGTTCTTTTTATTTTTGCACCTGCTCAGGTGCTTCTTTTTCCAAACAGTCCAAGATTTCTTGGTCTATTTAATGTTCTTCCTGAATCTGTTGTATTAACGAACACAAATTTGCATTTGAAGCTTTTGACAGCTTTTCTTGTGCAAGTATTTTTCTTTCCTCTAATTTCTCTCTTAATCTTTTTGAATCTCTTCTATCTGGAAATTCTGGGTTTCTTGCCTAATAGAGTAACAATTCATAATTATCCTCAGTAGTCCAGCCTATCATCTTTTGGCTCTTCTTTTTTGTCCTGGCGGTTTTTGTGTTTTTTGTGGGCTACTACTTTCTTCTGCAATAGGAGCCCCCCCCCCCGACTCTGGCCTAACCCCATTGCATGAATGTTTCCATGTCGGGAGGATTCTACACTCTCATTTTTTTCTGGTCCTGGCATCAGTGTACCTACCAGGTTTGGGCAGTTTTTTTATCCTGGGACTTGTGCACTCAGCTGTCTTTTTTATTTTTTTTTAACCTACTTCTGTCCATAATATATGCTATATAAAATGCAATCTATTAGTGTCTCCTTGGTGATATTTTGTTAAAACAGGTTCGACCTCATGAAGGTACTCACCAAGACTTGAGGATGAATTCATTTCCAGCAATACTACTCTCTTCTGCTTGTTGATTGGTGGCAATTAGGGAAAAGTGGTGGAGCTACAGATGGGACTGAAGAGCAAGATAGCATAAGGCAGCCACTGGAATGAGTAGTGATATTATTGAGTATCTGTAGAATGTGTTTGAAGAAATAAAAAGAGAGTCAAGGCAATGAAAAGAGCCTAGAACTGTGCAAAAATGACAGGTTGTACATTAGGTAAGTGTGGTATCAATAAGAGCTCGAATAACAGAGAGCAAGACTTTAGCAGAAGCAGTAGGAACAGAAAAATAGGATCAAGGGGAAAGAATTTACAATGGAGTAATGTATTACCTTTCATATTTTTGAGACAGATATTACTATAGCAAAGTGACCATTAAAACATGATACATATTTGAGCAATTGTACAGACTAGGATGTAACACAATGTAAGTTTTGAGAGCAAAATTATTGCAGAATGCGGTAAAGAACTTTCAAAGAAGGAGTGAGTGAGTCTGGGCTGCTGAAGCCATGCATCTGGTTGTGCTCAACAGTATGACCCTGCCAAGTGTGACAAAATACTGAACATGTGTGTTATATTACATCATTTTATACTTAGGAATGAGTTCCATCAGGGTGGAGTCTTGCAGGGACTACAATTCCCAGCACCAAAGGCAGTGGCAGGTGAGACAGACAAGCAGTCAGAGTTGGAGCCAGCAACAGGGGATGACCGCACCAAAGAAAGGTGGGCACAGTACACTGTGGTACTAGCAAAAGGGGCAGCAGACTGTACATAACTTTACAACATAACTATACAAGAGTTAAGCAGATACACAGCAGAAAAGGTGATGCAAGCAAAAATACCAGACTGTGCTTAACCATGTAAAGTTTGGCCAAGCTATGCATCAAGACATAGGCAACACAGGTAACAATGTGCAAAGAGCAGGGCACAGGTAGCATCATTTGCACATGTGGGAAAAGGAGTACAGGAGAGCATGCCTTTCAGAGGGAACTTTGTGAGTGTGAGTGTTGAGGTGTACTAACAGAAAAATTGTGTCTGTGGGTACTGTGTGGTGATTAACAAGTAGCAGAGCTAGTAGATGTGACGGATGTGCTGGGATACAGCTTCAGCATGTGGTGAAGCACTGCACCTTAGCTGTACTGGACAGGTCCAAGTCATACAAAACAGAGGCACATGCCTCCATCTGTGAAGACTTAAGCTAAATGCTGGTGTGCTACCTAACAGTGACCAGTGTCTGCTGGAGGATGCGCCAGCCTGACAACAACCATGACTGTGGGGATGCCCTCTCCTGGATCTAGACACATCCACAACTGATATTGAAATGGAAGTGCTAACACTGTGGGAGAGGGTTCTTGCACAGAGTTGGTCAGGCTAGATAATATTCATGGATCTAGCAGATGACCAGCCTTGAAGACAGCCCCTCACCCCTGACAGATGACCCAGAGAAGACACTGCATGGTCAAATGTATGATGCAGTTTATCCAATAAATCACACCTATGGCTCATGGACTCCTGTACATCAGCATACACATCCTGAATCACCTTCACTACATGTACTGTGGCTTTGTTGGAACTAGCTTGGCCTTCATGATGGTCCTGCACATACACTAGGTTGCAGCTACTGACACGCGAACCTAAGGGGGGTGGTGGTAGCCATACCTCCAATGACCACCATTATCAACATCCCTTTGCAGACCCCCCCCCCCCGCCCACTAGTGCTAGGGACAGATTCAGAGATCTCTCTAAAGGGGGGAACCACACTTCCCTGATCTATGGTGTCTCAATCAACCTGTCCACTCTCAGATGGTATTTTGTCCTGACACAGGCACAGAGACTGTATCCATATTCTGATTAGGGGATGTTGAGGTCAAACTCCCTGTGTCTAACATGTACTTTTTCATGCCCTAACCATGCCAGCTCATCCACCATCATTATCAGAGGCTACAGATCCTCCAACATCAGATGGGGAAGATCCACAGTGCTGGTGCTGGACAATGAATCACGTGTGAATACACTGAAGAAAACAATATACATAATAAATAGGACGCATCTTAACTATACATGCATCTAATATCCTTACAACTCTATAAATATGATATTGAGTAATATCCCTGCCCATATATTATTGGATACCAGAAGTAGCTGTATGCTAGGAGTAAGACAGCTATTATAGACTGTAATGTGACTAACAGGTAAGAATGGGTTGCAGATATTGACACTAGAACTACATTCCTGCGACTATCCAGTTTTGCCCTGACACCCAGTGCGACACTGTGGAACTCTGTGGAAGTGGTACTACTTTTAAGTGAGGTCATATACTGTAAGTTTACATTTTAGTTCATCTTCTGTAAGTTTTCCAAGTTACTACCATGAGGTGGTTAATAACATTTTTGCTCATAAATAATTTAAATTTGCTCTTATTACCAGGCTAAATTGGCCACATTTCTGATGCATCCTCTATATTTTTTTAAGAAAAGGGTACAGAAAGTATATTCTAATTTAATGACTTCACGCACACACACACACACACACACACACACACACACACACACATATATATATATATATATATATATATATATATATATATATATATATATATCTAGGGGCAAAAACAGGAAAGTGGTTGTACCTGATACCTATAGTAAGTGTTTAAACAAATTGTCTGATCTTTTAAGGAAATACAAGGCAATGACTATTGACAATGAATATTTAAAAGAATGTTTAAACAGGGGAATTGTCCCCAAAGGGTTAAGGGTATGTAAGTATCCTAACAATATTGTGGCTGGGTCAGAGTTGTGCAATGGATTGCTTGACATTTTCAATAGATGTGGATTAAATATTGTTAAAATTGTTATTAAGCAAAATGAATGCACTATGGCCGATTTACATTTGAGCATTGAACAATTTAATACACAAATCGCCAATGACCTTATATATACTATTGATTCTGAGAAACAGAAATATCTAGCTATTTTAGACAAAATTGATGAGAAATGTACAGTGATTCTTCTTCTCTTTTAGCTGTTCTCATTAGGGGTCGCCACAGCGGATCATCTGTTTCCATTTCTTCCTGTCCGCTGCATCTTGCTCTGTCACACCAACCATCTTCATGCCCTCTCTCACCACATCCATAAACCTTATCTTAAGCCTTCCTCTTTTCCTCTTACCTGGCAGCTCCATCCTTAGCATCCTTTTCCCAACAGTGATTATAAACAGGAAAATTAAAAAACTGGACAGGGATGTTTTAGAGTACAAGGTGAAAAGATGTTCCCCTAAGTCAAAGATTGTTAGAGGGGGGGGGACACCTTGGGAATCGGGAACACATTGATTATTCTGGAATTAATCAGAGTGAATTTTTGATTAATGAGGACAGGCAGGAAAATATTTTGGAGCCTTTAGAATACCCATCCCTCCGTTGATCAGCAAGAATAATGAATCAAAATTCCCCCGTTTACTATCAAACGTATGTTGAAGGGGAGGAAGCAAGAGGTACAGCGGGGGAGAGGGAGATTCTAATGGTACAATCTGATCATATTGTGAATGTTAATTATAACTTTACTTACATTGCTTGTATCTTCCTGCATTTATTAAAGAAGGCATTTTTAAGCTGGGCATTTTGAATGTTTTTACAGCAGCCTCTTTTGGATTTTATTACTTGTTGGAGTGTTTCACTGGGGCTGGTTGTCTCCTTTTTGCTCATCTTATTTTGCTTCTGGTACATATTTGGGAGACATGGAGAATGAAACTTCCTCACCTTGGCAGGAGGAAGGGAGGAGTGACATTATCAGTGAAACTAGGAAGCTTATTGTCCAGCTTTCTCAGCTAGTGAACCTTTTTTTTTCTTTTTTTTTTTTTTTTTATTTAAATAATTTTTTATCTTCCAAATAATATAACGTTTAACAATACAATCATCAAGTATTATAAACCTTTATATGCACTATATACAATTGACCCCCATTGGACAATCCTTGGCTGTCATGCTTACTAAGGGGACTATTCCAGGCAACCAGGAAGCGTTACATTGTGGTATGAGTGGAAACAGCATTTCTCTCACTGGCAATGAGAGTGGTGAGCAGCAAACAGCATTCAACTCGCATACCAACGCAGTGAATAGAAGAACCATTTTGGCAAGCCAAGACACTGGAGTTCCGAGCATTTTTGCTACCAGTTCAGCTCATAGTGCAGACAATGTTCAGGAGGATGTACAAAATGATGTAGTGGGAACAGGGCCTCGGGGCCTCGACAAGGTGACTGTTTTAATTCTAATTCTGGTATAGAAAAAGTTTTAAGACCAAGAAAGGATTTTTCTGTTTGGTTAACTGAAAAGTTGAACTTTAATTATGATATTCAAGGGGGCAAAAATGGAAAAGTGGTTGCACCTGATACCTATAGAAATTGTTTAAACAAATTGCCTGATCTTTTAGGGAAATACAAGGCAATGCCTATTGACAATGAATATTTAAAAGAATGTTTAAACAGGGGAATTGTCCCCAAGGGGTTAAGGGTATGTAAGTATCCTAACAATATTGTGGCTGGGTCAGAGTTGCACAATGACTTGCTTGAAATTTTCAAAATATGTGGATTAGATATTGTTAAAACTGTTATTAAGCAAAATGAATGCACTATGGCCGATTTACATTTGAGTACTGAACAATTAAATACACAAATCACCAATGACCTTATGTACACTATTGATTCTGAGAAACAAAAATATCTAGCTATTTTAGCCAAAATTGATGAGAAATGTACAGTGATTATAAATAGGAAAATTAAAAAAATGGACAGGGACATTTTAGAGTACAAGGAGAAAAGATGTTACCCTAGGCCAAAGAATATTAGAGGGGTAGGACACCTTGGGAATCAGGAACATAATGATTATTCTGGAATTAATCATGGTGAATGTTTGGTTAATAAGCACAGGCAAAAAAATATTTTGGACCCTTTAGAATATTCACCCCTCCACCAATCAGCAAGAATAATGAATCAAAATGCCCCCTTTACTATCAAACATATGTTCGAGGGGGGGAGCAAGGGGGACAGCGGGGGAGAGGGAGATTCTAATGGTACAATCTGATCATACTGTGAATATTAACTACAACTTTACTTACAATGCTTTTATCTTCCTGCATTTATTAAAGAAGGCATTTTTTAGCTGGTCATTTTGAAAGTTTTTTTCCAGCAGCCTCTTTTGAATTTTATTACTTGTTGGAGTGTTTCACTGGGGTTGGTTGTCTCCGTTTTGCTCAGTCACATTTCAGTATTTCGTGACCAAAATGTTGAAAGTGCAGTTTTTCTAAACTGCACTTTGTCAAATCTCAGTTTCCAAAATGCTTGACAGCTATAGTGTGGTATGTACATGATTATGTACTGTGTCTTTAAATGCATTGTATTATGGGGGTCGATGTTCGTTTATGTATGGAGACTCAGGTAAGTGTTTATTTTTTAAGGGTTTTGGGTTGAAATTATTTTTTTATTTTTTTGGGGAGTTTTAGGGGTAGTTTGGGGCATGTAGTTGAGACTGTATGTGTGTGAGTGTTGTAAGTAATGATTTTAGTACATGTGTAGTGTGTGTGGGTGTTATTAGTGAGTGTAAATATGACTGTAATGGGAGTGTAGGGTGGGTAAGAGTTCATTTGCATATTTTTATTTTTTTCAAGTTAGTGTGACCTTGAAATTGGTATATATAAGCAGTGGGGGTGTGGGGGGTGCATGGGGGCTTGCCCCCCTGCAGAAATGTATGGTTGTGTTTTACATTTAAGTTATTTACTGTTTATGTGTTGTTTTGGGGGGAGGGTTGGATTTTTTTTTTGTTTTTATTAATTTCGGTTTTGTGAGTGCTCGTGATTGTGTGGTTTTGTTTTTATGAGGGTTTGATATTTTAGACTCGAAATACTGAAATTCGAGATTTCAGTATTTCGAGATTAAAAAGTGGACCCATATATACAGTATATAGTTTGAAAAACAACTATGCAATCACACTTTGACATGCACATATACAATGACAGTGCGTAGCTGATAAGACATATGTCACTGTACGGTAATTATTGCCAATCTTTCAGTCTTTATGATATCTGTTAGTTATGACCCTGCGTTTGTTCTGGCAAACTTAACTTACAATTTGCATTCTGTATTATTCTGTATTATAGAGCTAAATTGTTTGCTTAGATATCTGTTATCTTACTGCTCTGCAAATATATAGAGAACAGTATATATTTTTTGGCTTTATAATTTGCACATTCCTCACATCTGTGTTGAAACTGTTTTTCCCCACCCCCCTCATTTCCTGCCTTGTCTTCAGCTATATAATTAAGCTAGTGTTGTGTGTCCTGTTAATTAACAATCTGCATTCAAACTGGAACCTTAGTTTGAGAGACAGCCTTACAGAACTATCTGCAAATATATAGAGCTGAGTATATTTTTCTGTATTATTCTGTATTATAGAGCTAAATTGTTTACTTAGATATCTGTTATCTTACAGCTCTGCAAATATATAGAGAACAGTATATTTTTTTTGGCTTTATAATTTGCACATTCCTCACATCTGTGTTGAAACTGTTTTTCCCCACCCCCCCTCATTTCCTGCCTTGTCGTCAGCTATATAATTGAGCTAGTGTTGTGTGTCCTGTTAATTAACAATCTGCATTCAAACTGGAACCTTAGTTTGAGAGACAGCCTTACAGAACTATCTGCAAATATATACAGCTGAGTATATTTTTCTGTATTATTCTGTATTATAGAGCTAAATTGTTTGCTTAGATATCTGTTATCTTACTGCTCTGCAAATATATAGAGAACAGTATATATATTTTTTGCTATATAATTTGCACATTCCTCACATCTGTGTTGAAACTGTTTTTCCCCACCCCCCGCATTTCCTGCCTTGTCTTCAGCTATATAATTGAGCTAGTGTTGTGTGTCCTGTTAATTAACAATCTGCATTCAAACTGGAACCTTAGTTTGAGAGACAGCCTTACAGAACTATCTGCAAATATATAGAGCTGAGTATATTTTTCTGTATTATTCTGTATTATAGAGCTAAATTGTTTGCTTAGATATCTGTTATCTTACTGCTCTGCAAATATATAGAGAACAATATATATTTTTTGGCTTTATAATTTGCACATTCCTCACATCTGTGTTGAAACTGTTTTTCCCCACCCCCTCATTTCCTGCCTTGTCTTCAGCTATATAATTGAGCTAGTGTTGTGCGTCCTGTTAATTAACAATCTGCATTCAAACTGGAACCTTAGTTTGAGAGACAGCCTTACAGAACTATCTGCAAATATATAGAGCTGAGTATATTTTTCTGTATTATTCTGTATTATAGAGCTAAATTGTTTGCTTAGATATCTGTTATCTTACTGCTCTGCAAATATATAGAGAACAGTATATATTTTTTGGCTTTATAATTTGCACATTCCTCACATCTGTGTTGAAACTGTTTTTCTCCACCCCCCTCCCTGTTCTTGGCTGTAGTTTAAACTTGGTGGCTTTTGCAGTGCCCGCCCCACTGTAGATTTGATCTAAGACACTCCCCCAGGCCCATCTCTTTACCGCATTCTACCTAATAAACCGTTTCTGCACTTGCTTTTGGTCCTTTTTAAGTTAATTAAATTTTTTCAAACTGTGTGTGGATTAATATTGCTACATATTCAAGTGTGCCAGCTTGCACTGCATGAGAATTGTATTTACTACTGCTTTTGCTACTTTTCTGAAAAAAAAAAATTCATTTGCTTTTACTGTACTTGTGTTTCTTCCTACTTTATTTTGCTTTTACGTCATCTTAAAAGTACTCAATTGTATTTATTACTGCTTGGTGTAACTCATTCTAAGCCTTTTAGTTTAAACACTTGGGCTTCAGACCAGTTGTTTTACATTAAGAGGGTTTGTGGTCTGCACTGTAGTGGCAGAACAGGTAGCTTACATCCTTCTAAGTTGGGAACTGCTGATTGAGGGCTCAGTGTCTGTTATTCTAAAAGTGTATTAATTCTGGTTTAAGCACTTGGGCTTTCAGGCCAGTTATTTTACATTAAGAGGGTTCGTGGTCTGCACTCTTGTGGGAGGAGAGGCTGGATTCTGGCCTTCTGAGCTGGGAATTTCTGGTTAAAGTCTTATAGTGCATGCATATCTGAGCTGCTTCTTACTGAAATTGGTACACCTTGTTTGCTGTAGCATAGACTAGATCCAGGCCTACTGAATCTAGCTTTGGTTGTATAACTTGAGCACTAATCCAGGCATTCTTTAAAGTATTCAATTGTATTTATTACTGCTTGGTAGTAACTTGATTAAAGTGTAGCTATCATTCTAAGTCTTTTGGATTAAGCACTTGGGCTTCAGACCAGTTGTTTTACATTAGGAAGGTTTGTGGCATGCACTGTGGTGGCAGGACAGGTAGCTTTCATCCTTCCAAGTTGGGAACTACTGATTGAGAGCTCAGTGTCTGTTATTCTTAAAGTGTATTAGTTCTGGTTTATGCACTTGGGCTTCAGGCCAGTTATTTTACATTAAGAAGGTACGTGTCTACACTCTTGTGGGAGGAGAGGCTGGACTCTGCCCTTCTGAGCTGGGAATTTCTGGTTAAAGGTTTATAGTGCCTGCATATTTGAACTGTTTCTTACTGAAATTGGTACACTTTGTTTGCTGTAGCATAGGCTAGATCCAGGCCTGCTGAATCTAGCTTTGTTTGTATGCTTGTTGTTTGTTTGCTTAGTTCCCTGGAATGCTAATTCCACCTAAAACGCGGCTTCTCAGTGCTTCTGTGGATCCCTAGTGATATCTGCATTGCTTACCGTACTTATTTCCTTGTTTCACTTGAAAGAAATCCACACAAAATAAAATAAAGTGCTGGACACCACTGTAGGTACAAAATTTCTTGATATTTTCCACAAAACATGAAAGATGAGCGCTTTCGTCTAATGACTAGACTTTATTTCGTGTGGATTGGTTTTGGCTTTATTTTCTTGTATTCACTTGAAAGAAAGTTACTGTTTGTCGTTTTTGCATTTAAGTTACCTGTAACACATTGCACTTAAGTTACCTGGCACTTGCTCACTAAAGCAATTATATAAGTCAGCACTAAAAATTAAAAGCACTACACCCTTAATCCCCATTGGCCCTTGTTTTCAATTATAAAGGAATTCCCAATATTATTCTAGCATGTCCAAAGGTCAGTTGTCAATCTCCTCTCCGGTCCAGCTGGTGAATCTGGGAATCTTGAGGCAATGTTACAACTGCCTTATGTACACAGTCAACCCTTTCCTCCTCCCAACAAATTCCAACACATGTGAGAGATGCAACCATACAGCCAAACTGGAGGCTAAGCTCTCTCAACTCAGTACTGGCATAACCAGTCAGGAGGAGAAGGAAACCACACTCACTACAATTCCAGTCTCACATAGACCTACCACGACAGCAAACCAAACACATAATCACACAAAAACATACTCGGAAGCTCTAAATAAAGATCTGCCTAAGCAGCAGAGACCTCCAAAGCAGACACCCAAGCAGCCGCTACCCCAAAACAAAACACGTGCAACACATATCTCACAAAGCAAGTGTGCCGAACAGTCACAGCCCTTAAGGCTAAACAACACACCTGATACACTTGTAATAGGTGACTCTATCATCAGGCACACTGATGTCCCGCTTACCAGGCTGAACAAGGAGAAGGTCACGGTGAGCAGCCTGTTGGGCGCTAGGATCCGCCACATAACACAAGCACTCAGGTCACTCCAAGGCAAGTACAAATATGACTCAGTCATTGTCCATGCTGGTGTGAATGACCTGAGACGTACCTCCCTGGACTACATGAAAAGAGACATAGAGGAGCTCTCTGAGCATGTAGCCCAGGCCGGTATGACCCTGACCTTGAGTAGTATCTTACCCTCACCAAGGATGATGCCACAATATGAAGACAAGATGATCAATTTCAACAATTGGCTTAAGTACTGGTGTCATTCAAAGGGGATCCAATGCCTGTCAGCCTGGGATGATATGCTCGACAAGCCACGATGCTTTGATAGGGACAGCTTGCACCTGTCACCCCTAGGCTTTCGGATATTGGCAAAGGCTCTTGCTACCCCCATAGTGCCTTTTTTAGGCAAGGCTCAAAAGACAAACCCACCTCCATAGGTATCATAAGGAATAAGAAACTAATAGTAATGCTACTCAATGCCAGAAGTCTAAACCTTAAGATGCATGCACTCAAAACTCTCCTTAGCATGGAGAACATCGATATCTGTGCAGTAACAGAAACTTGGTTCAGGGCTCCCAAGAGCACCCCAGCACTACCAGGTTATACCTCATACCATGCATTTTGGCCCCAAAACTTGGACCGAACCACAAAAGGAGGAGGAGTATCGATATTCATCAAAGATACCCATACCTCCAGGTTGGTGGCAAAGCACGAAGCATCAGAGACTATCCATGTGCAACTAACAGTGGGTAAAACTACCTTCCAGTTTGTAGCCTGCTACAGACCACCCTCCCAAACCCAGGAACCCCACTTGGCCTTCCTGAGAACACTGGAAAATATGAAGGTCTCTCCAAACACCATTATATTGGGCGACTTCAACTAACCAAACATAGACTGGGAGCATTACTCTAGCTCCAACACCCTAGCCCAAAGGTTCCTAGAATTTATAAACTCAAATGTTATGGAACAACTTGTTACCACTCCCACAAGAGGGCAAAACATACTGGACCTGATCATCACCAACATGGGGACTCTATGCTCCAGACCAGAAGTGTATCCCTCACTGGTAAGATCAGACCATAAACTGATCTCACTGGATATTCACATCCTGACCCCACCCCCTGCCAAGAAAGTCACAGTGAAAAACTTCTCTAAAGCAAATTTCACACTCCTCAAAACTGAGGTGGAATCCTTCAAAGCCCCTGGGCCTGTGGAAAATATAGCCCAGACCGCAGAATCCTTTATAAATGCATTCTATGAACACCTTCAGGAATGCATGGATCATGCAATCCCAAATAAAACCAAGACCCAATCCTCCAAAGGCAGACGTCCTGTCTGGTGGACCCCAGCCATAAACAAACTATACAATAGAAGGAGGAAGCTACTACATGATAGAGCAAAATCCCAAAAAGGAAAGGCATCTCTGATCAGTATTAGCAAAAAACTAAGGGCACTCATAAAATCGTCAAAGGCCAGCTTCGAGAGAAAAATTGCACAGGACACTAAGGATAATCACAAGGCTTTCTTCGGTTATGTTAGGAACCTGGGTGGGAATTCCCAGATATGCTCAGAATTAGTCCAAAATGACAAAAAATACACCGAACCCAAAGACATTGCCAACATCCTAGCTGACAGGTTCTGCACAAACTCCACCCCCCCCCCCACCAAAAGGGCAAATATCTATCCCAGCAGAGTGCTGCCCCCCTGACATCTCAGATGCTCAGGTAAGAGCTGCCCTCTCCATAGCAAAAAACACAGCATCAATGGGACCAGGCGGTGTCCCGGGCTGCGTCCTACATGAACTCCAAGAAGAGCTAAACCCAAACATAAAACTACTGTTCAATCTCAGCCTTACTACAGGATATGTACCCAAAGAGTGGCGTACAGCAACAGTGGTCCCTCTCCACAAAGGTGGTGCCTCAACGGACCCTGGAAACTATCGCCCCATAAGCCTGACTAACTTGGTCTGCAAAGCTATGGAAAGGATCATCATGGACCTCATAAATAAAGATATTGGGGACCTACAGACATTGGATCCTACCCAGTTCGGCTTTGTCAAGGGCAGATCCTGCCTCTTAAACCTGGTCGACTTCTTTGAAACAGTCACCAAGGCCATTGACGAAGGGCCTACCTGGACCTCGCAAAAGCCTTCGATACAATACCCCACTCTGGCATTATAGATAAGCTCACCAGCTTAAATATAAACCCTATGTCACTAGATGGGTTGCAAACTGGCTCAAGGACAGAACCCACATGGTTAGAATTGCTGGAGCCATGTCAGACTCCAAACCAGTTACAAGTGGCGTCCCACAAGGCTCAGTCCTGGGACCTCTCTTGTTTGGTATATATTTCTCGGAGGTACAGGCCAACACAGAAGGACTGTGGCTGACCAAGTTCACAGATGACTGCAAACTGGGCACCATAATCGACTCTCCAGCCGACATAAACATCCTCCAAAAGTGCCTCATAGAAACAGACAACTGGTGCCAGAGTCATGGCCTCAAGCTAAACGCCAAAAAGTGTATAGTCATCCCCTTTGGCAAAAACAAAGTGCCCACAAATTACCACATAGGTGGTAATCCATTAAGTACAGAAGAAGTAATTAGGGACCTGGGGACCCAAGTTGATAGCAATCTCTCATTTGACAACCACGTGGCCAAAGTGGTTAGAAAAACAGTTTATATAGCCCACCTAATCATGAAGGGATTCACATCTAGATTAGGGGAGGTCATCGTGCCTCTTTACTCATCCCTCATTAGGCCCATAATCGAGTACAATGCCCCTTTTGGGATGTACCTTACCAAACACCTGCAGCAACTGGAAAGACCCCAAAAGTACCTCACCAAGAGGATCAAAGGGCTCAAACAGATGCCATATGCTGCCCGGTTAAAGAAACTCCAGCTCTACTCAGTGGCATACCACCTGCTCAGAGGCGATCTGTGCCTGACGTATAAAGCCATGTCCAACCCGGAATTAAGGGACATGCTGCACCTCAAAAAATCCAAATCCCATCGAGCTACACACTCGACAGACTTGAACCTCAGCACTGAAATAAATAGGACATGCTGGAGGGACAGATTCATAACCCAGAGGCTCCCTTCACTCTGGAATAAAATCCCAGTCCAGGTTAGGCAGAGACCCTCATTGACTCTCTTCAAGAGGAATCTTGATGAGTGGATGGGAGATCGTAGGTTTACCCCGGGTATCACTTCTGTGTCACTGTTAGACAGAGGCACAGTATACTAACCTCAAAAAAGGGCATAGCAAAATTAATTTAAAATGGGTGGCGAAAGCCAAACATACTCTGGCTAGGCTTATAAATGCCCTAGGGCAGATACCCTAGTATGAACCTATGAACCTATAATACTAAGACTTATCAGTTAGCATGAATTTAACACCTATCTTTTTGTTACATACACACTAACAATATTTTGGAGTGCCAGTGAATGCAGGAAAGGAGAAGTATATATGGATGCAATGACTTTTGAAGCGGGTAACAAATAGGTGGCCAAGAGATAAGGTGACTTGCTTATGAGGGTAAGTGAAAAAGATGAAGGGTTAGAGCAGATGGAAGGTACTGAAGAACAAGGGGACAAAATGCTAAGGTAATAAGTAGGAAAACTGCAGCCTGTGTTAAGATCTGCACCAGCTGTTGACTTGATTTGCTGATATTGTTAGATGTAATATGTACCTGTTATTTGTTTTTTTTTTGTAATGTGAGATTTTTATTTCATGTTTGTGGGTGGGGAAAGAATATGTGTTGTGACACAGTTGACCATTATGAAAAAGAAATATTATATGACAAAAAGTACTGCACATATTTTTAATAATCCAAAAGTACACTTGCAGAGTCAGCAGGTCTATAATATGTTTTTAAACTCACTGGATGCCATCATCACAGAAACACTAAATGTAATGTCTCATAACATTTTTGCTACCACTAAACAGAAACACATCTATGCTGAGAATTTATTTAATAGTAATGACAACAATCAGAGCTATGAAGCTCTATTTCTTGTACTGTATGTATCCCTCTAGCGCTGGGAAATGATCATACTTATGTTTTATCCATTTGGTTAGACTGTCTTAGCTATGAATAAATATTCAATGCCAATAATTAAATGTTGCATATTATACAGAAATATCTGTTTGTGCTGGAATCAGAAGAACATAGAAAGAAGGCATCTTACCTGAGCCCTCTTCTCCGGATCCTTCGGCGTCTCCCATTTTGGATTCCCCTGCTGGCACAGACACAGAGTGGAAGTCACTGGAAGGTACAAAGAAAATGCCATGGCTAATTAATCATGTGGGAAACAATATTCTGAGCTGCATTCAGTCCTCATTTCTCATGTGATAAAGCAAGCTCACAGCCTAGATCAGATTACTAGCAACAATGAAGTATTGTAGTAAGAGAGCAAACTTGCAGCAATGCAAACGTTAGAGTTTATGAAGTATATACAATAGTGCCTCACCTGCTAAGGAAGCCTTATATTCATACACTTAATTAAAAAAAATATTTTGTTTTAAACTGAACAGTTACATTTAAAGTCTACAGAGATTTTAATGTTTTGTTAAGACTGAGAAAGATAAGTACATTTCCATTCACTCTGTGTTTGTGTGTGTTTGTGCATGCATGTGTGTGCACATGTGCACCCATTCGTGCATGTTTGGACAAGGTTACAATAAAAAATACCTGGTAAGAGCAGGAACTAAATGTGAACGTTCCTACAATGAGATGTGGAAGCAGTACAATGTCTCTGCATGATTGCTGAACAACAAAGTACAATATTTACAGTACATTGATGTTCTGTATTTATAGTGTGTTTATTTAGTGGGATGATTTGAGACGTAGCCAGTTTCAATATGGCACCTTCTTTTAACATGCTTGTTATGATATGCTTTATCTTTATGGACAAATTATTAAATTCATTGATGGTGTTTTTTGGACAGGGCTTTATCATTCAGAATTAGTAATTAACTTAACTTGCCCCGTCTTGTGATAGCTCACTCTTAGCATATTCAGTGTCAGATATTCATGAATGCCATCCACAAATACCTCAAAATGTGTCTGGATAACAGTTTCCTTTAACTTGACTATATTATTTTTCTTCTTCTGTAGGAGAACAGAGAAAAATATGAACATTTTTATTTTGACCTTAACAATCTGCTGTATGACCACAATTTCTATGTTAATGGTATGTTTTGTCATAAGATATCACCTTGTCTTGTTCATGTAAAGCAGCTGGCATCATCTCTTACATATGAACTATAACGATGATGTCAAAAAGTATTAGGAATGTAAGTAAACAAACTATATTAAATATTTAAAGAGAATACCTGATGTTTTAAATGCAATACATTATCTGACACCCTTAGTCAGTGGAAGACATGTTAAGTTTTTAAGTAATTTTTGACAAAAAATAAAGTCTGGAGTTTTATAAAAATGCTTTGTGAATTTGTTGTTTCTTGCAAAATGTTTTTTCCACTTCAGATTAGGGAGTTAAGACTCTACCTTTTTCTGTTTTATATGTTGTAATATAAAGATCATAAGTCAAGGAGTGATTTTCATGCCTCTCTGCTTATGACAGTCATTTAGCAGCAAATGGAGGGAAGAATGGTACAACCTCACATTGCCGATTTCAGGAACAGTTTGTCAAAATCAGAGGGAGACTTACTTAACTTGTAACTTACTTATGAATCCACCCAAATTGCAATAGGGTATAAACTGCTGCTTAACTGACACAGATTAAACTATGACAGGACAAAGCTACCAAGCATTAGCCAGCACAAAATAGTGTAAGTGAAATAATATTATTTACTACGTATCTGACAGTTGGCTTAGAGGATTATGGAACTATGCTTCAGTGGTACAAGGTTTGGTTCCCTCAGCTTCCATTCCTTAAGTCTGTGACTCTGAGTAAGTCACTTAACCAGGCACTGACCTCAAGCTGAGTCTGCAAAAGGTCCATGGAACTACCCCGGAAAACAATATATAATCAAATAAAATTTACACAAACAGACACCAAACATGCAATTTAACTGAGGACCCTAACTGATATCTAATGATAATACAGCCACCCCATTAGGATTATGGATGCACATTCTAAAGCAGTTTGTCTCATTCAGTCAGTCATACCAAATATCAGAGTTTGCAGTCATGATGGTTAATGCTAAGTATTTCCTTAGCAAAATAGTGACATTAATTCTTACTGAATATCCTGTTGGAGTGAGTGTGAATCAGCATCAGACCTCTCAACTATCCAGATTTACACAAAATGTCCAAATGTTGGCGTCATTTTCTATTTGGTCTGTACCTCGTAAAATCTGTGATTTTCTGGCAAATCACTGTGGACTGAAGTCACTATAAAATGACATACATTTGAGTTTCAGACTTCATGTCTGTCAGGAAATGCACACCAACACAAATCCTGTTAGTCTAGCAATGTCCTAAGTTTATAAGAGTAATAATTAAAATATGTCCCTATTTTTGGGCCTTTGTCTTCCCCCTCCGCATTATTTTAGTCTTTCTCCAGATTTCTTGCACTAAGAGGTTTTGATTCAGGATCAGTGTGAATGATAATGTATCCTATCATAAGGCATACCTAGAGCATTCAGAGATGTATGTCTGTGATAATGTATCCTATCATAAGGCATACCTAGAGCATTCAGAGTCTGTATGTCTGTGATAATGTATCCTACCATAAGGCATACCTATAGCATTCAGAGTCTGTATGTCTGTGATAATGTATCCTATCATAAGGCATACCTACAGCATTCAGAGTCTGTATGTCTGTGATAATGTATCCTATCATAAGGCATACCTACAGCATTCAGAGTCTGTATGTCTGTGATAATGTATCCTACCATAAGGCATACCTAGAGCATTCAGAGTCTGCATGTCTGTGATAATGTATCCTATCATAAGGCATACCTAGAGCATTCAGAGTCTGTATGTCTGTGATAATGTATCCTATCATAAGGCATACCTAGAGCATTCAGAGATGTATGTCTGTGATAATGTATCCTATCATAAGGCATACCTAGAGCATTCAGAGTCTGTATGTCTGTGATAATGTATCCTACCATAAGGCATACCTAGAGCATTCAGAGTCTGCATGTCTGTGATAATGTATCCTATCATAAGGCATACCTAGAGCATTCAGAGATGTATGTCTGTGATAATGTATCCTATCATAAGGCATACCTAGAGCATTCAGAGTCTGTATGTCTGTGATAATGT